>NC_053026.1:297706898-297905121 GCF_003073215.2 Triticum urartu | reverse complement strand
GACTACTATGGCTCATGGAAGCACTAGACTACATTTCCCCATAGGAGAGGCTGCCAAGGATAAACAACTAGATTGTCGGATCCCACACATACCAAGCATTTCAATCATACACACAATATGCTCGATATGTGTAAATACAACATGGCATCACAACATAACTCTACAACTCAAGTATTTATTCATTAGGCTCCGAGGAGCGAGATATTACAAACATGGGTCTCATGACCCAACAATTGTAGCATACAAATCAAAGCACATGTGGAAGCTTAACATGTCTGAGTATAGACATCTACAAATGAAAAAGGCTGAGAAGTCTGACTATCTACCAGATCCTGCCGAGGGCACAAGATCGTAGCTGAGGTATCAAGCTAAACGTCGAAGTCCATGCGAAACTACTAGCGAGACTGAAGTCTCTCTGCAAAACATAAATTAAGCAAATGTGAGTACAAAAGTACTCAGCAAGACTTACATCAGAACTAGCTACATATGCATCGGTATCAACAGGGGGTGGTGGAGTTTAACTGCAGCAAGCCAGCTTTGACTCGGTGGCTATCTTAAACTATGACGGCAAGTAACTCTTTTGAGGTGGCGCACACGAGTCCACATATTCACCATATCAATACACCACTATGGATCCGCTCCCGTCTACCTACGAGAAGGCCATCCATAGCACTCACGCTTATCTTTTGAGTTTTTAGAGTATCCACTTTCCCTTGTGTATGAACTGTTATAGGCAACCCAGAAGTCCATTACCGCGGACACGGCTATTCGAATAGATCATTTATAACCCTACAGGGGTGTACTTCTTCACACACGCTCTCGCCACTTACCACCATGTACACGTTGTGTATCTCAGCAACCTTCAAGCGGAAGCCTGGCGAGGGAGTCGGCCACGACCTGACTAACCACACAAGTCTCTAGTCTAGGTTTATAGCCTATTCGGGTTCCATCCGCGAGGAGATCCGGCCGGAGTTTCGCTCACAGCCCCAAACGATGTGTCCAGGGTTCCCGAGACACCAAACGGGTGCCCGGTACACCGTGCCACGGTGTATCTACCGCATCATAGCCCACCCTTAGGGTCAGCGCTACGCACGGCTGCCAACACATATCCTACAAACACCAGAAACTAGTTGCAACTCCTGGGCAGAGGACAAGGGCAGTTAATAAGTCGAGAGGGTCCATTGGTTTCGGGCCCAATGCGTGGTAGTACTGTTCATGGATCACAAACACAGAACTTAGTTCTTGAGGACGGCTGCAATGAGACAACCCACCATGTACTCCTACATGGCCTCTCACCGCTACCTTTACCAAATCGTGTTCACACACTTAGCTCACACACAATAGGACATGTTTACACCTCCAATTCATCCCCGATGAATCAGACCTGACTCAACTCTAAGCAGTAGCAGGCATGACAAACAAGCATGAATGAGTAGGCACATCAGGGCCCAAACAACTCCTACTCATGCTAGTGGGTTTCATATATTTACTGTGGCAATGACAGGTCATGCAGAGGAAAGGGTTTCAACTACCGCAGCATGTAACAATTGAATCGTTGTTGTCCTAATGCAGTAAAAGAGAGCAGGAGCGAGAGAGTGGGATTGTATCGGGATGAACAAGGGGGTTTTGCTTGCCTGGCACTTCTGAAGATGGTAGTTCTTCATCGGTGTCATCGAACTCATCGTCGGAACCACGTCTATCGAGAGGGGACAAATACCGGCAACAGAGAAGAACACAATCAATGCAATGCACAATATGATGCATGATCATGACATGGTAAAATGAGTGTGTTGGGCTAATGCAACTATAACCAGAAGGTTTGAGCTTATTTGAATCAAGGATTCAAATACAAACCTAAACTATGAACTCATATAAGTGCATTATCATGTTTCATCTAAACAGCAAGGTTAGGTTGCTCTAACATGCATGAAACCAGTACAGATGGATAGATTGGATTTTTTTGATCATTTTTCATATATAAATTATTTCATTCTGAGTTACGGTTGATTTTATATGAATTTTTGAAGTTAGCACTATTTTCTGAAATTACCTGAATAAGAATAAATCCAGAAAAGCCTATTACTGCGTCAGCATTGCGTCATGCTGACCTCAGCAGGTCAACATGTGCTGGTCCAGGTCAAACGTGACCAGTGGGGCCCATTGGTCAGTGTCACAAGCTGGCTTGGGTCACTAACGAGTGGGGTCGGTCAGGGGCCACGTCAGCCAGGTCAACGCTGACGCGTGGGCCCATGGTGATTAGTTAAAACTAACAGGAATTTAAACTGTTGTTAACTAAGGGCATGGGGCCCGTGTGTCAGTGGGTCAGGGGGTAATTAAGTTGGTACTTAGTCCCTAATGACGGTGCCACGTCATCACCACCGGCGTGTGAACGCCGGCGACCAAATCCGCGGTGGGTGTGCACCGGAGTGGCTCGGGTTTCACCTACGGGAGATTGCTTGGGCCGCGGGTGGTCCCGTTGGAAAGCTGGCACTCTGCCGCATCTAACGGAGGTGGAGGGAGGCCCTGCGGTTGCCAGAGTTGGGCTCGGCGATGAGGTCAAGCGGCGGCGGTGCTCGGGTTCCATGGGCGCAGGGCTACAGCTCGAGGGCGAGCAAACGGAGGTGCTAGGCAGCACCTAAAGGTCATCAGAAACATGCCGGAGCATCTAGTAGGAGCGGAGGGGCTCGGGGGCATGGGGCTCGCCGGCCATGGCGGACGGCGGCTTCGGGTGCTCGCGGGGCAGCGGCTACGGGGCGTGTGCGAAGGAAAAGGCGGAGGGGAGTGGTTCAGTGGCTCACGGTGAGTCTTCCAGTGCAGACGGCGGGGCCGGGGAGATGTCGGAGTGAGCGGGGCGGCGAGGCGGATCTCCGGTGACCTGAGGAGGATGAAGGGTCGGGGACGGTGCTTTGAGGCGTCCGGCGGGGCGCGGCTCGGTGGAGAGGAAGAGGAGGACGCGGCGGTGCTTCTAGGCTGCTCGAGGGAACGAGGGGGAGGCGATGGCCGTTGTGGTGCTCGTCGTCGTTGGCGGGCGCGTTCGGTCCGAGGTGCGGAGGGGAGGGAGAGAGCAGGGGGAGAGTGAGAGAGGTCGGGTGGATCGGGACGACACCGGGGCGTTCACCCACGCGTCCAGAGGCTCGGCGGCAAGCAGGAGGAGGCGTGGCGCCTCGCGCGCGCGTGCGCTGTCCCGCCTCTGCCTACTGGCAGAGGTTAGGGATGACTGGCACCAGGCCAGGCGGGCTGGGCCAGCATAGGTGAGGCCCAGGTGGGCGCCAGGTTAGTTTCCTTCTCTCTCTCTCTCTTTTATTTAGTTTCTGTTTTCTATTTTCTGTAATTGTTTTGACTTAATTAAAATGCTAAGGCATTTTCAAAAACCCTGAAAATAATTGTGGGCTCTGTATGGAATATTTCCAACAGCCCTCACTTAAGTTCAGAATTATTTGGACATTTAAGATATTATATAGCATTTAATTGTCCAAATTCAAATACGTATGAATTAACTCCAAAATCCAGAAATGTCCTAAAAATGTGTGCATCATTTTTGGAAGAAGTTTTCACCCATTCCAAAATTGATGAACTTTTCTAAAGGCCATTTTGGGTAGATGGAAAAGATTTAATTTGACCCTAGTTGTATTTCATTTGCTGCTAGGGTTTATCAGTCCCAATTTCAAAATTAATAGAAGTTGAAAATGATGCATGGATGCAATGCCACTAATTACAATAAGATTTCTAGGGCTGTGACAACTCACCCCCACTAAACAAGAATCTCGTCCCGAGATTCAAGACGTGAGGTAAGAAGATAGAGGGGGCACAAGACCAACAGAATCATCACGATCCAAGTTGGACCTCATAAGGTTGTTGATTCGTTGCATACGTTGATCTTGACATCCTTGCTTTTGAGATCTTCATCCATGCGATGACGGCCGAAAGAAACTCTACTAGGATTGATCTTCTCAAAGATCGAACAACTGATGATCAACTCACAGAATGAGACATAGCGACATCTGTCGAGATGAGACACGATACACACATCAAGAATGATGGGAATGAGCATATGACAAGGTTTAAATAAGTAGCAGAATTCCCACACCTAGGGGGGGAGGTGAACGGTGTCAACAAAGCGAGGAGTTGGGTTGCCATGATACCACAACGAGACACCTTAAGGAAGGTGACTCACGGAAATATTCCCTTAAGTGGCAAAAAGAATTACTTTTGATTCAGAGATCATAGACACTCTTTATACCAGCCTGAGGCAAACCACAACAATCGTTTGGCGGAGTACGAAGGGATGGCATACCCGGACTAGAATGGATGATGTGGACTACCTTGTTGAAGACAACGCAAGGGATGATTTTGCTTGCGCGTGTTCTCAAGAACTTGAGCATTTCCATATTCATCAAGGTTCTACCAACATCCGTGTCGAGGATCCTGGCAACACATCTTACTACCTTGACCAATAGTAATGGACAATGCAGATGCATAGAAAGACACCCCTTTCTCAGATTTCACCTTAGCAAAGCCAAGGGAACGAAATCTGGATGATCGACCGAGAGACATTTAGCACCCCGCTTCTAATGTTCTCCTTGATCTGCTAGCGCAACCCATTAATAGATATGGTTTGATAACTAGAATATCAAGTAAAAGGTCGGACTTCGGGATTACAAGAATCCATAAGGAATAACTATGGAAATAAATCCTACGAAATCCTTATGGGGAGGTGGCCAACTTTCTCAATCAAGATACTATAATAATCAGCCTTTCGGTTAGGTGTGTTGGCCACAACATCCACTTTACCGGGTTACAGGGAGACCAATATTATAGTTCTTGAGGAATGTTCCAACCATCATATCTGCCTGAGATTCAGACCTGGTTGGTGTCAGAATATTCCAGACTCATGTCTGGAAAAGAAAGGTTGCAACACAAACCGACGAGATGACGTTGCGGGATTCTCGGGAGATGAACTACGATAGCAAGCTCCAAAACATGAGCTGGTTCTTCTACACACATGTGAACATGCGGTCCTAGACAAGCATGACCAGCAAGTAGTCTTATAATAAACACTACCAAGTTCAGGTTGGGAACCATCATCGAGGATAACGAAGTCCTAACATAAGTCATGACTAGTTGTTATGAAGGAACTCCTGTCACAGCCCTAGAGTTTGCTTGTAACTAGTGGCTTTACATCGATGCATCATGTTTAAATTTCATGAAACTTGAAATGGGGATTGTTGAAACCCTAGCACCAAATGAATTCAACTAGGTCCAATAAAAAATATATTTTCAATGATCCCAATTGCCCTTTAGAACAGTTCATGACTTTTGTTAAAGGTGAAAGCCTCTGCCAAAATTCATGCACATATTTCTAGGCCATTCTGGATTTTTGAATTAAATCTTATTGTATTTGAATTTGGGCACTTAAATACTATAAAATATTTAAAATGTCCAAATAATCCCAAACCAAAATGTTCCATGTTTGATATATTCTAAACATTGGGCATGCACAGTTTGGTGATTTTTGAAAGTGCCTAGATATTTTTAGTAATGCCACAAACTTACAGAACAAAAGAAAAATGGAAATAAAAGAAAGAGAGAGAGAGAAGGACCTACCTGGGCCACTTGCCTGGCCGGCCCAGCTCGCTGGCCCAGCCCACTGGCCTCCTCCCCGCCGTCTTCCTCCCCTGCCAGGAGGATGTAGGCGCGTGCTCGCCGCGCGCTTCCACGCGTGAGCCACCTCCTGCTTCCCCGATGCGCCCTGAGCCTTCCGTAGCGCCACACCACCCCCAGACCCGTTCGGATCGATCTCTCCCTCCCTCGCTCTTTCCCTCACCCTCTCCCGCGATGGCCGAGCGCCATCCTCGCCGCCGTTCGCCGTAGTCGTCACCAAAGCCACCCCTCGCCCCTCTGTCATGCCCAATAGCTCTGCCACCTCGCGCTACGCCTCTCCATAGAAGGAAGCCAGTCGGAGCGCCCCGTAATGCCGCCATCACCGTCATCCCCTTCTTCGGTCGCCGGAGATCCGCCTCGCCGCCCCGCTCGCTCCGACGCTTCGCCGGCCTCGCCGACCTGCTCGTCCGACTCGCCATGAGCCACTGACCCGAACCCCCCCTCCTTTGCGCTCGGTTTGCACATTGTAGCCGTCGCTCCACCGGAGACCGAACCGCGCCGCCGTCCGAGATTCTCGCCGTCGTGGCCACAGTCGTCGTAGCTCCCAACCGAGCACACCCACGTGCTCACCGCGCCGCGTAGGTGCCGTAGGAGCTAAGAACGCCACTCCACGGCCACCGCAGCCCCGTTCCCGAGTGCGTCCGAACTCCGGCCGCCGCCGAGGTCGACGCCGCGCTCAACCCCGGCCACCCTAGCTGCTGCCGCTTGCTGCACTAGACGCGGACGAGCTCCAGCATCACGTAGAGCCTCTCCGCCGCCGTTTTGGTCGCCGAAGGAGCATTTCCGAGCCGCCCCGCCGTCTCTATCGTCGCCGGCGATGAGCCATGGGCCAAGCCCGTGGGTTTGACCCCGGTTGACCGGGATTTGACTTCCCCTGCGCCACTGATAGGTGGGTCCAGCCCGTGTTAATCTCTGGTTTAGTTTTAAGTTAAAACCCAATTAGACGTGAGACACTGACTTGCGGGGCCCGGTGGTCAGGTTTGACCTAGGCTGACCACGTTGACCTGCTGACGCAGTGATGACGTCATGCTGACTCAGTTATTAATTTTCTGGTTTAAAAATAATCCAGGAAATTCCAGAAATTAGTATAAACTTCTAAAATTCATAGAAATTAAATCGTAACTCCAAATGAAATAATTTATATATCAGAAAAATTGAAGGAATCTGTTTATGGCATTTTGATGCATGTTTGAACAATGTTTGTCCTCTGTTTTGGACAAAACAAATAAAGGGCATTTAAATAATCATATATGGAGTTGGAATTTGAATCTTGTATTCAAACCTACTTCCTGTAAATCATAACTAGATGCATTAGCTCAAATCACAGCATATTGCCATGTCATGTTCATGCATCATATTGTCACATATGCATTGATTGTGTTCTTCTCTTTTGCTGGTGTTTGTCCCCCTTCAGTAGACGATGTTCCGACGATGTGATCGATGACACCGATGAAGAACTATATTATCTTCAAAAGTGCCAAGCAAGAAAAATCCCCTTTCTCATTCCAATACAATCCCACTCTCCTGCTCATGCTCTCTTTTACTGCATTAGGACAACAACGATTCATCTTTTACTTGCTGCGGTAGTTGAACCCCTTATCCTCTGCATGACCTGTCATTGCCACAGTAAATAGATGAAACCCACTAGCATGATAGGAGTTGTTTGGGCCCTAATGTGCCTACTCATTCATGCTTGTTTGTCATGCCTGCTATTGCATAGAGTCGTGTCAGGTTTGGTTCATCGGGGATGAATCGGAGGTGTGTAAACATGTCCTACGGTGTGTGAGTTAAGTGTGTGAACACAATTTGGTAAAGGTAGCGGTGAGAGGCCATGTAGGAGTACATGATGGGTTGTCTCACTGAAACCGTCCTCAGGAACTGAGTTCTGTGTTTGTGATCCATGAAACAGCTACTACCACACATTGGGCCCTGAAATATGAGCCTGCTCGACTTATTGACCCCTCTCATCCTCTGTCCAGGAGTTGCAACTAGTTTCTGGTGTTTGTAGGTTATGTGTTGGCGGCCGTGCGTAGTGCTGACCCTAGGGGTGGGCTATGATGTGGTAGATGCACTGTGGCCGGGTATGCCGGGCGCCCGTTTGGCGTCTCGGGACCCTGTACACATCGTTTAGGGCCGTTGAGGACATCCCGGCCGGATTTCCTTGCGGATGGAACCCGAATAGGCGATAAACCTGGACTAGAGACTTGTGTGGTTAGTCAGGTCGTGGTCTACACCCACGTCGGCTTTCGTTTGAAGTCTGCCGAGAACATGTCGTGTGCAGACGCTAAGTGGTGGAAACATGTGTGACGAAGTACACCCCTACAGGGTTATAAATGATCTATTCGAATAGCCATGTACGCGGTAAAGGACTTTTGGGTTGCCTATAATAGTTCATAGACAAGTGAAAGTGGATACTCTAAAACTCGCAAGATAAGTGTGAGTGCTATGGATGGCCTTCTCGTAGGGAGACGGGAGCGGATCCATAGTGGTGTATTGGATGGTGAATATGTGGACTCGTGTGCGCCACCTCAAAAGAGTTGCTTGTAGTCATGGTTCAGGATAACCACCGAGTCAAAGCTGGCTTGCTGCAGTTAAACTCCACCATACCTTCGTTGATAATGATGCATATGTAGTTAGATCTGATGTAAGTCTTGCTGGGTACATTTGTACTCACGTTTTCCTAATTTATGTTTTGGAGAGAGACGTCAGTATCACTAGTAGTTCTGCTTGGACTTCGACGTTTAGCTTGTTACCTCAGCTACGATCTTGTACCCTTGGGAGGGTCTTGTAAATAGTCAGGCTTCTTAGTCTTTTTCATTTGTAGATGTCTGTACTCAGACATGTTAAGCTTCCGCATGTGTTTGACTTGTACGCTATGAATGTTGGGTCATGAGACCCATGTTTGTAATATCTCGCTCCTCGGAGCCTAATGAATAAATACTTTGGGTTGTAGAGTTATGTTGTGATGCCATGTTGTATTTGCACATATCGAGCATATTGTGTGTATGATTGAAATGCTTGGTATGTGTGGGATCCGACAACCTAGTGGTTTATCCTTGGTAGCCTCTCTTATGGGGAAATGTAGTCTTGTGCTTCCATGAGCCATAGTAGTCCACTACAGCCCGGTTCACCGGAGTCCTGCTAGCCCAGCACTACTGCTCCGGAACACTTGACTGGCCGGCATGTGATTCACTTTGTTCCTGTGTCTGTCCCTTCGGGGAAATGTCACGCGGTGACATCGTGAGTCCTGTTAGCCCAGTGCTACAGCCCGGATTCGCACGCTGCTGACCGACATGCTCGATGTTGATTCATGTATGCATGTTCTCGTAAGTTAGTGCCACTTTGGGTTCACGACTAGTCATGTCGGCCCGGGTTCTCTATCATATGGACGCTAGCTACACTATCATATACGTGAGCCAAAAGGCGCAAACGGTCTCGGGCCATGGTAAGGCGACACCCGTGGAAATACCGTGCGTGAGGCCGCAAAGTGATATGAGGTGTTACAGGCTAGATCGATGTGACTTAGAATCGGGGTCCTGACAGCTTTGGTATCAGAGCCTGACTGCCTGTAGCATTACCAAGCCATACTGGTCGAAGTTGTGTCTAGAAATGCTTTAGTTATGTAGGGGAATTGATTGTGGAAGGGAACGTAAGACTCTTTTTACTTCTTATACCCTATGCCTTCTGATCTGAGTCACCCTCTTCTTTTCTGCGGGGGTTAAGAACTAGGCTTCTCTTCTATCTCTCAGGATGACGTGTGCTAAACAGTAGTTGCCTAGGATTGTTGAGTTCAAGCCCCAGTTCAGTTCCTCCTATCTTCTGTGTGCTGACAGTTGATCCCGGAACCTTGATATTGTGTTGTTGAGTGGTTATGCCACCATTTTGCATGATGTCTCAAATCATTTCGAGCATTTACAGCCGTTATGCTGTCCGAGTCATCCCAAGTCTCTACATAGTCTGATGCATTTGCAAACCTTTTCTTTCCGTTCCCGATGTCCTTTTGGGCCAGATTAAGCACACTACTCGGTCTGTGAAGTACTTTGTTGCCTCGGCGTATATGTTGGAGCTATTATTATGACCCTAGGTGTTTTAGGGAGTCACCTAGTAATCTAGCCATGTTTTGTGCTCCGGTGTGATGATTCTGGCCACCATTCTCGAAAGCATCCCGTGATGCCAATTAGTAGTAGGTATTCTACTCCTGGGTTCTTGAACCCAAGATTCACTCTACTTAATTTGTGTAGATAGTGTTGCTCGTTCCTTTAGGATATTAGAAACCTTGCGACAGTCCTCGAGGTCCGTGGAATTTCTTTCTTCCAAATACCATGAACCATTAAGGGAGAAGTTATTTGAACCAAAAGATCACCATTAGAGTACTCCTGAGGAGTTCTCCATTCACAATTGTGACTCTGCCAGTCCTACCTCGTAGCATGGGTTATCCGGAAGAAATATGTTGAACTTGTTCGACATACTAACCTATGCATCCAGAACTCAGAAAGATATATGCTCCTTTGAGTTGTCCCTCTGTAGTTGTATTCCGATCCTTGTCTATCAGTTGATAGCCAAGTGTATGTCGTGCATTCGTGTTATCGATGCCTATTATTCTTGTGGTCCATTGAGCCATTCTATTTCGGAATGACTAGGAGAAACAAACTCCAGCACCTCATCCATTTCTTGGACTGGTCAAAGTAGTTGTATTCCGTAGATCAAAATGCCAATCCAGCTTTTGTTCTGTTCTACCTCGGAGTATTACCCCCTTTATGTCAGGATTGTCATAGGAATTGCAGCATCTCTCATGAATTCTTGACGTAGTGATACTCTCTCCATCATTATTCATTTCTCGGTTTCCGTGTTGTTTCAACCGGAATGTCGACAAGTGATTCGTGATGTGTGAAATCAATACTCCTAGCAACCCCGTTGCTTGGTAGTTAAAGGACAATAACTTCATTCTCAGCATGTTGGTTATTGAATCATCGTTCTAAGGTAGATTGTGCTACCTAATCATTGTTTCTGGTGCACTCTTCGACCAATGTGTTAGGAGTGTGTCAATCCATCACTCTCTTGATCACATTGTCTTGCCCTGAAAAGCAAGATTGTTCTCGAGCTTTGTAACATATCGGTGGTTCATGATGTTCCGAATATCTTCTTGGAAGTATTACCAGGTTGTCACCTGCCCGCTATGTTGAGTTTGTGATCATGTTGGTTTTCCTCCAAACCGTCCTTTCTCCAAGAATCTGTGTCGGATACCGTGAGCAAGTTGGTTAAGCTAAACAACAACTTGGAGAGTTGAAAGATAAAAGCTTGTCCGACTCAGTTCATTCCAAAGGGATATCTTGCGTGTGTGTGCGTGTGTGCTGGAGAAAGATGATATCTTCATCAATTGATCCTCGTGATCAATTGTCGGTGCTATTGTCTTACCCAAACTTTGATTTGAGTGTGGGCTATCGTCAAATCAAATCAGAACCAACGATATTCGTAATGTTGTCCTACTCGTGGTTGATTCCTCGAGCATACATCATTATATTCTTTGGGTCTGACCAATGCGATCACCGTGTTCACTTAATTATGGATTTCCATTAATATGGAAACCTGGATGAATTGTTGTTGAGCCCATCGACAACATTCATGTCCTCTCCATGATTGTGTTAAACATCCAACTAGTGTTGGAAACTTGTGTAATCATTTTCTTCATGCCCCGTTCATGAAGTATATGTTTGGATGAAAGAAGTGACTTCCTTTGATTCACGTGCATTTGATGTAAGTTGCCGCCGTGAATCCGGGAAAGTTTGTTTTACTTCCTCTGGAATCATCCCAAGTGAGTCATGCACGTGCGAAGTATTCTATGGTCTGATAGACTGATCATCTTCATTCCATACGTATCCCTAGCACACCAAGCCACTGATTGACTTGTTCAGGGAGAAGAAGTTCTCCATAAGAGCTAATCATATGACTTATGCAAGGACTTCGATATCCTTGATGATGGTTCCCAACCAGGTCTGGGTAGTGTTTCATTGTAAGACCACCATGTGGTCATGCTTGTCTAGGACAGCATGTTCATGTGTGTTTAGCAGAACCAGCTCATGTTTTGGAGCTTACTACCATAGTCCATTTCCTGAGAATCTCGCAATGTCATCTCGTCAATTTGTGTTGCAGACTTTCATTTTGTTTATAGACTCGATGAGTCTGGAATATCCTGACACCAACCAGATCTGAATCTCAGGCACATGTGATGGTTGGGACGTTTTCCCAAGAGCTATAATATTGGTCTCTCTGTAACCCGGTAAGCAGATGTCATGGCCAACAAACCGAGCTGGAAGACCTATTATTGTAGTATCTTGATTGAGTAAGTTGGCCACCTCCCCATAAGGATTACGTAGGATTTACTCCAGTAGTTATTCCTTATGGATTCCTGAGCTCCCGGAGTCTAACCTGCTACTTGATGTTCTAGATACCAAACCATTCCAATGAATGGGTTAGGCTAGCACATCAAGGAGAACATTAGAAGCAGAGCGCTAAATGTCTCTCGGTCGATCATCCGGATTTTGATCCATTGGCCTCGCTAAGGTGAAATCTGAGAAAGTGTTATCTTTCTTTGCATCTCCATCTTCCACCATTATTCATCCTGGTAGCATGTTGTGTTGCCAGGATCCTTGACACGGATATTGGTAAAACCCTGATGAATACGGAAATGCTCAAGTTCTTGAGAGCATGCGCAAGCACTAGGATTTATCATCAGCATTAGCTGGGGTCCATTCCCGGTTTCTTCGATTATGCCATAACCTTTCAAACAGTGGAATCTCTCTCTACTGTTGGGGTTCTCCCCAATTACTAGAATCATTCCCAGCATTTGCATTTTGTTCCCAGCTTGCACCGCCATTATGTCATCCTACTACGGACTACCCTTCTCAGTAATTACTGATCAGGATCATCTTCAAAGTGGTCCTACCATGGGTTCCATCCATTTTCGATGATAAGCAAATCATCCATCGCGTTTTCTACAACAAGGTAGTCCACATCATCCATTCTAGCCCGAGTATGTCGTTCTCTCGAACTACGTCAAAGGATCGTTGTGAATTGCCTTAGGTTGGTATAGAGAGTCTCAATGATCTATGGATCAAAAGTAATTCTTTTTGCCACTTAAGGGAATATTTCTGTGAGTCACCTTAAGGTGTCTCATTGTGGTATCTTGGCAACATAACTCCTCGCTACATTGACACCGTTCACCACCCTCTTAGGTGTGGAATTTTTGTCTACCAATTTGAGCCCTTGTCATCCGCTTCTTTCCATCACCCCTGATGTGTGTTTTGTCTCTCAGCTCAAGAGATGTTTCAACGTCTCACTCCCTGAGTTGATCCTGAGTACTCGATCTTCGAGGAGATCAATTCCTGTAGAGTTTCTTTCTACCATCATCGTGCTGGATGGAGATCTCGAAAGCAAAGACGTCAAGATCAAATTGAAGCAATGAATCAACATCTTTGAGAAGGACAGTTGGATCGTGAAGATCGTGTTCGCTTTGTGTCCCCTCTGTCTTCTTACCTCGCGTCTTGAATCTCGGGACGAGATTCTTGTTTAGTGCGGGTGAGTTGTCACAGCCCTAGAGTTTGCTTGTAACTAGTGGCTTTAAATCCATGCATCATGTTTAAATTTCATGAAACTTGAAATGGGGATTGTTGAAACCCTAGCACCAAATGAATTCAACTAGGTCCAATAAAAAATATATTTTCAATGATCCCAATTGCCCTTTAGAAAAGTTCATGATTTTTGTTAAAGGTGAAAGCCTCTGTCAAAAGTCATGCACATATTTCTATGCCATTCTGGATTTTTGAATTAAATCTTATTGTATTCGAATTTGGGCAATTAAATACTATAAAATATTTAAAATGTCCAAATAATCCTAAACCAAAATGTTCCATGTTTGATATATTCTAAACATTGGGCATGCACAGTTTGGTGATTTTTGAAAGTGCCTAGATATTTTTAGTAATGCCACAAACTTACAGAACAAAAGAAAAATAGAAATAAAAGAAAGAGAGAGAGAGAGAGAGAGAGAGAGAAGGACCTACCTGGGCCACTTGCCTGGCCGGCCCAGCTCGCTGGCCCAGCCCACTGGCCTCCTCCCCGTCGTCTTCCTCCCCTGCCAGGAGGACGAAGGCGCGTGCTCGCCGCGCGCGTCCACGCACGAGCCACCTCCTGCTTCCCCGAAGCGCCCTGAGCCTTCCGTAGCGCCACGCCACCCCCCAGACCCGTTCGGATCGATCTCTCCCTCCCTCGCTATTTCCCTCACCCTCTCCCACGATGGCCGAGCGCCATCCTCGCCGCTATTCGCCGTAGTCGTCACCAAAGCCACCCCCTCGCAACTCTGTCATGCCCAGCAGCTCTGCCACCTCGCGCTACGCCTCTCCACCGAAGGAAGCCAGACGGAGCGCCCCGTAACGCCGCCATCGCCATCATCCCCTTCTTCGGCCGCCGGAGATCCGCCTCGCCGCCCCGCTCGCTCCGACGCTTCCCCGGCCTCGCCGACCTACTCGTCCGACTCGCTGTGAGCTACTGACCCGAACCCCCCCTCCTTTGCGCTCCGTTTGCACGTTGTAGCCGTCGCTCTGTCAGAGACCGAACCACTCCGCCCGAGCTTCTCGCCGCTGTGGCCACAGTCGTCGTAGCTCCCAATCGAGCACACCCACGTGCTCACCGCGCCGCGTAGGTGCCATAGGAGCTAAGAACGCCACTCCACGGACACCGCAACCCCGTTCCCGAGTGCGTCCGAACTCCGGCCGCCGCCGAGGTCGACGCCGCGCTCAACCCCGGCCACCCTAGCTGCTGCCGCTTTCTGCACTAGACGCGGACGAGCTCCAGCATCACGTAGATCCTCTCCGCCGCCGTTTTGGTCGCCGAAGGAGCATTTCCGAGCCGCCCCGCCGTCTCTATCGTCGCCGACGATGAGCCGTGGGCCAAGCCCGTGGGTTTGACCCCGGTTGACCGGGATTTGACTTCCCCTGCGCCACTGACCGGTGGGTCCATCCCGTGTTAATCTTTGGTTTAGTTTTAAGTTAAAACCCAATTAGACTTGAGACACTGACTTGCGGGGCCCAGTGGTCAGGTTTGACCTGGGCTGACCACGTTGACCTGCTGACGCAGTGATGACGTCATGCTGACTCAGTTATTAATTTTCTGGTTTAAAAATAATCCAGGGAATTCCACAAATTAGTATAAACTTCTAAAATTCATAGAAATTAAATCGTAACTCCAAATGAAATAATTTATATATGAAAAATTATCAGAAAAATTCAAGGAATCTGTTTATGGCAGTTTCATGAATGTTTGAACAATTTTTGTCCTCTGTTTTGGACAAAACAAATAAAGGGCATTTAAATAATCATATATGGAGTTGGAATTTGAATCTTGTATTCAAACCTACTTCCTGTAAGTCATAACTAGATGCATTAGCTCAAATCACAGCATATTGCCATGTCATGTTCATGCATCATATTGTCGCATATGCATTGATTGTGTTCTTCTCTTTTGCCGGTGTTTGTCCCCCTTCAGTAGACGACGTTCCGACGAAGTGATCAATGACACCGATGAAGAACTATACTATCTTCAAAAGTGCCAGGCAAGCAAAAACCCCTTGCTCATTCCAATACAATCCCACTCTCCCGCTCCTGCTCTCTTTTACTGCATTAGGACAACAACGATTCATCTTTTACTTGCTGGGGTAGTTGAACCCCTTATCCTCTGCATGACCTGTCATTGCCACAGTAAATAGATGAAACCCACTAGCATGAGTAGGAGTTGTTTGAGCCCTGATGTGCCTACTCATTCATGCTTGTTTGTCATGCCTGCTATTGCGTAGAGTCGTGTCAGGTCTGGTTCATCGGGGATGAATCGGAGGTGTGTAAACATGTCCTACGGTGTGTGAGCTAAGTGTGTGAACACGATTTGGTAAAGGTAGCGGTGAGAGGCCATGTAGGAGTACATGGTGGGTTGTCTCACTGAAACCGTCCTCAGGAACTGAGTTCTGTGTTTGTGATCCATGAAACAGCTACTACCACACATTGGGCCCTGAAATATGACCCCACTCGACTTATTGACCCCTCTCGTCCTCTGTCCAGGAGTTGCAACTAGTTTCAGGTGTTTGTAGGTTATGTGTTGGCGGCTGTGCGTAGTGCTGACCCTAGGGGTGGGCTATGATGCGGTAGATGCATTGTGGCCGGGTATGCCGGGCGCCCGTTTGGCGTCTTGGGACCCTGTACACATCGTTTGGGGCCGCTGAGGACACCCCGGCCGGATTTCCTTGCAGATGGAACCCGAATAGGTGATAAACCTGGACTAGAGACTTGTGTGGTTAGTCAGGTCATGGTCTACACCCATGTCGGCTTTCGTTTGAAGTCTGCCGAGCACATGTCGTGTGCAGACGCTAAGTGGTGGAAACATGTGTGATCTATTCGAATAGCCGTGTCCATGGTAAAGGACTTATGGGTTGCCTATAACAGTTCATAGACAAGTGAAAGTGGATACTCTAAAACTCGCAAGATAAGTGTGAGTGCTATGGATGGCCTTCTCATAGGGAGACGGGGCCGGATCCATAGTGGTGTATTGGATGGTGAATATGTGGACTCGTGTGCGCCACCTCACAAGAGTTGCTTGTAGTCGTGGTTCGGGATAGCCACCGAGTCAAAGCTAGCTTGCTGCAGTTAAACTCCACCATACCTTCGTTGATAATGATGCATATGTAGTTAGATCTGATGTAAGTCTTGCTGATTACATTTGTACTCACGTTTGCCTAATTTATGTTTTGCAGAGAGACGTCAGTATCACTAGTAGTTCCGCTTGGACTTCGACGTTTAGCTTGTTACCTCAGCTACGATCTTGTACCCTTGGGAGGGTCTTGTAGATAGTCAGGCTTCTTAGTATTTTTCATTTGTAGATGTCTGTACTCAAACATGTTAAGCTTCCGCATGTATTTGACTTGTATGCTCTGAATGTTGGGTCATGAGACCCATGTTTGTAATATCTCGCTCCTCGGAGCCTAATGAATAAATACTTTGGGTCGTAGAGTTATGTTGTGATGCCATGTTGTATTTGCACATATCGAGCATATTGTGTGTATGATTGAAATGCTTGGTATGTGTGGGATCCGACAACCTAGTGGTTTATCCTTGGTAGCCTCTCTTATGGGGAAATGTAGTCTTGTGCTTCCATGAGCCATAGTAGTCCGCTACAGCCCGGTTCACTGGAGTCCTGCTAGCCCAGCACTACTGCTCCGGAACACTTGACTGGCCGGCATGTGATTCACTTCGTTCCTGTGTCTGTCCCTTCGGGGAAATGTCATGCGGTGACATCCGGAGTCCTGTTAGCCCAGTGCTACAGCCCAGATTCGCACGATGCTGACCGACATGCTCGATGTTGATTCATGTATGCCTGTTCCCGTAAGTTAGTGCCACTTTGGGTTCACGACCAGTCATGTTGGCCTGGTTCTCTGTCATATGGACGCTAGCGACACTATCATATACGTGAGCCAAAAGGCGCAAACGGTCCCGGGCCATGGTAAGGCGACACCCGTGGAAATACCGTGCGTGAGGCCGCAAAGTGATATGAGGTGTTAGAGGCTAGATCGATGTGACTTGGAATCGGGGTCCTGACAACTCCTTCTCCTTGAACAAATCAATCAGTAACTTTGTGTGCTAGGGATACATAAGGGCTGAAGGTTGCAAGTCTTCAAACCATAGAATACTTCACACATATACATGACTGACTTGGGATGGTTCCGAAGGAAGCAAAAACAAGCTTTCTCGAATTCACGGCGCAACTTCATCAAATGCACGTGAATTAGAGGAAGTCACTCCTTCAATCCAAATGTATACCTCATGAGCAGAACATGAAGGCAATGCTTAGAAAGTTTCCAATACTAGTGTAATGTTCAACATGAATCATGGGGGAGACAAAATGCTGCTGATGGGCTCAATAGCAACTCATCGAAATTCCCATATCACTGGACTTCCACCATCATGTGAACACGGTGATAGCATTGGTCAGACCAAAAGATGTAATGGTGTATGCTCGAGGGATCAACCACGAGTAAGACAACATTACGAACATCGTTGGTTCTGATTTGACTTGACAATAGCCCATACTCAAGTCAAAGTTTTGACAAGGCAATAGTTCCAACAACTGATCATGACGACCAATCGATGGAGATATCATCTTTCTTCAACACACGCACACACAAGGATATCCCTTTGGAATGAACTGAGCTGGACAAGCTTTCATCTTCCAACTCTCCAAGTTGTTGTTCAGCTTAACCAACACAGATTCTTGGAGAAGGGGTGGTTTACAAGAAACCAACTTGATCATGAGCTCAACATAACAGTCAGGGGGCAACCTGGTGATACTTCCGAGGAAATATTCAGAAAATCACAAACCACCGATATGTTTCTAAGCTCGGGAACAATCTTGCTTTTCAGAGCAAGACGATATGATCAAGAGAGCGAGGGACTGACACAATCCTAACTCATTGATCGAAGAGTGCACCAGGAAAAATGGACTAGGTAGCACGATCAATCTTAGGATGATGATTCAATAACCAACACGCTAAGAAAGAAATTATTGTCCATTAGCTACCTAGCAACTAGTTGCTAGGAGTATTGATTTCACACATCATGGTTCACTTGCCGGCATTCCGGTTGCGACAACACGGGACTGAGGAATGAAAAATGATGGTAAGAAGTATCACTGCGTCAAGAATTCATGAGAGAGGGTGCAATTCTCATGACAATCCTGACATAAAGGGGGTAATACTCCAGGGTAGAACAGAGCAAAAGCTGGATTGACATTTGATCTGCAGAACACAACTATTTTGACCCAATCCTGGATATGGATGAGGTACTGGAGTTTGCTTCTCCTAGTCATTCCGGAATAGAATGGCTTGATGGATCACATGAACAATAGGCATTGATAACACCAATGCACAACTATTCTTGACCAACAATTGACGGACGAGGGTCAGAATACAACTAAAGAAGGACAACTCAAAGGAACATATAATTTTCTGAGTTGTGGATGCATAGATTAGTATGTCGAGCAAAGCTTAACATTCCTTCCGGACAACCCATGCAGAAAGGTGGGACTGGCAGATTTACAATGAAGAATGGAGAACTCATCAAGAGCACTCTGGTAGTGATCTTTTGGTTCAAAGAACTTCTGCCATAGGCGGTTCGTAGTATTTGGAAGAAGGAAATACCACGGACCTCGAGGACTGTCGCAAGGTTACTAATATCCCAAAGGAACTAGCAACACTGTCAACATGGGGTAAGTAGGGTGAATCTCGGGTTCAAGAACCCATGAATAGAGTACCTACTACTACATGGCATCACGGGATGCTTTCGAGAATAATGGCTAGAATCACACACTGGGGATACAAACATGGCTAGATCACTAGGTGACTCCCTAAAACACCTAGGGCCATAAAAATAGCTCCAACATATATGTCAAGGCAATAGAGTACCTCAACTCACAGATTAGTGTGCTTAAACTGGCCCAAAAGGACATCGGGAACTGGGAGGAAGGATTTGCAAATGCATCAGATTGTTTAGAAACCTGGGATGACTCGGACAGCATAACGGCTGTAAATGCTCAAAATGATTTGAGACATCCTGCAAAATGGTGGCATAACCACTCAGAAGCACAATATCAAGGTTCCGAGACCAACTATGAACATAGAGAAGTAGTAGAGACTGAACTGGGCTTGAATCCAACAATCTTATAAGTCTATGGATTAGTAACACGTCATCCTGATAAAACATGAGAAGCCTAGTTCGTAATCCCCGTAGAAAATAAGAGGTTGACTCAGATCAGAAGGGCATAGGGTAAAGGAATAAAATGAGCCTTACGTTCCCTTCCACAATCAATTCCCTTACATAACTAAAGCATTTCTAGACTCAACTTCGACCAGTTTGGCTTGGTAATCCTACAGGCAGTCAGGCTCTGATACCAACGCTGTCAGGACCCCGATTCCAAGTCACATCGATCTAGCCGGTAACACCTCATATAACTTTGCGGCCTCACGCACGATATTCCCACGGGTGTCGCCTTACCATGGCCCGGGACTGTTTGCACCTTTTGGCTCACGTATATGATAGTGTCGCTAGCATCCATATGACAGAGAACCCGGGCCGACATGGCTAGTTGTGAACCCAAAGCGGCACTAACCTATGGGGACAGGCATACATGAATCAACTTCGAGCATGTCGGTCAGCAGCGTGATAACCGGGCTGTAGCACTGGGCTAATAGGACTCCGGTAACCCAGGCTGTAGCAGGCTAGTCAAGACTCCGGATGTCACCGCGTGACATTTCCCCGAAGGGACAGACACAGGAACGAAGTGAAACACATGCCGGCCAGTCAAGTGTCCTGAGCAGTAGTGCTGGGCTAACAGGACTCCGGTGAACCGCGCTGTAGCAGACTACTATGGCTCATGGAAGCACTAGACTACATTTCCCCATAGGAGAGGCTGCCAAGGATAAACAACTAGATTGTCGGATCCCACACATACCAAGCATTTCAATCATACACACAATATGCTCGATATGTGTAAATACAACATGGCATCACAACATAACTCTACAACTCAAGTATTTATTCATTAGGCTCTGAGGAGCGAGATATTACAAACATGGGTCTCATGACCCAACAATCCTAGCATACAAATCAAAGCACATGCGGAAGCTTAACATGTCTGAGTACAGACATCTACAAATGAAAAAGGCTGAGAAGTCTGACTATCTACCAGATCCTGCCGAGGGCACAAGATCGTAGCTGAGGTATCAAGCTAAACGTCGAAGTCCACGCGAAACTACTAGCGAGACTGAAGTCTCTCTGCAAAACATAGATTAAGCAAACGTGAGTACAAAAGTACTCAGCAAGACTTACATCAGAACAAGCTACATATGCATCAGTATCAACAGGGGGGTGGTGGAGTTTAACTGCAGCAAGCCATCTTTGACTCGGTGGCTATCTTAAACTACGACCGCAAGTAACTCTTTTGAGGTGGAGCACAGGAGTCCACATATTCACCATATCAATAGACCACTATGGATCCGCTCCCGTCTACCTACAAGAAGGCCATCCATAGCACTCACGCTTATATTGCGAGTTTTTGGAGTATCCACTTTCACTTGTCTATGAACTGTTATAGGCAACCCAGAAGTCCATTACCGCGGACACAGCTATTCGAATAGATCATTTATAACCCTGCAGGGGTGTACTTCTTCACACACGCTCTCGCCACTTACCACCATGTACACGTCGTGTATCTCGGCAACCTTCAAGCGGAAGCCTGGCGAGGGAGTCGGCCACGACCTGACTAACCACACAAGTCTCTAGTCCAGGTTTATCGCCTATTCGGGTTCCATCCGCGAGGAGATCCGGCCAGAGTTTCGCTCACAGCCCCAAACGATGTGTGCGAGTTCCCGAGTCACCAAACGGGTGCCCGGTACACCGTGCCACGGTGTATCTACCGCATCATAGCCCACCCCTAGGCTCAGCGCTACGCACGGCCGCCAACACATATCCTACAAACACCAGAAACTAGATGCAACTCCTGGACAGAGGACAAGGGCAGTTAATAAGTCGAGAGGGTCCATTGGTTTCGGGCCCAATGTGTGGTAGTAGCTGTTAATGGATGACAAACACAGAATTCAGTTCCTGAGGACGGCTGCAATGAGACAACCCACCATGTACTCCTACATGGCCTCTCACCGCTACCTTTCCCAAATCGTGTTCACACACTTAGCTCACACACAATAGGACATGTTTACACCTCCAATTCATCCCCGATGAATCAGACCTGACTCAACTCTAAGCAGTAGCAGGCATGACAAACAAGCATGAATGAGTAGGCACATCAGGGCCCAAACAACTCCTACTCATGCTAGTGGGTTTCATATATTTACTGTGGCAATGACAGGTCATGCAGAGGAAAGGGTTTCAACTACCGCAGCATGTAACAATTGAATCGTTGTTGTCCTAATGCAGTAAAAGAGAGCAGGAGCGAGAGAGTGGGATTGTATCGGGATGAACAAGGGGGTTTTGCTTGCCTGGCACTTCTGAAGATGGTAGTTCTTCATCGGTGTCATCGAACTCATCGTCGGAACCACGTCTATCGAGAGGGGATAAATACTGGCAACAGAGAAGAACACAATCAATGCAACACACAATATGATGCATGATCATGACATGGTAAAATGACTGTGTTGGGCTAATGCAACTACAACCAGAAGGTTTGAGCTTATTTGAATCAAGGATTCAAATATAAACCTAAACTATGAACTCATATAAGTGCATTATCATGTTTCATCTAAACAGCAAGGTTAGGTTGCTCTAACATGCACGAAACCAGTACAGATGGATAGATTGGATTTTTCTGATTATTTTTCATATATAAATTATTTCATTCTGAGTTATGGTTGATTTTATATGAATTTTTGAAGTTAGCACTATTTTCTGAAATTACCTGAATAAGAATAAATCCAGAAAAGCCTATTACTGCGTCAGCATTGCGTCATGCTGACCTCAGCAGGTCAACAGGCGCTGGTCCAGGTCAAACCTGACTAGTGGGGCCCATTGGTCAGTGTCAGAAGCTGGCTAGGGTCACTGACGGGTGGGTCGGTCGGGGGCCACATCAGCCAGGTCAACGCTGACGCGTGGGCCCATGGTGATTAGTTAAAACTAATAGGAATTTAAACTGTGGTTAGCTAAGGGCGTGGGGCCCGTGTGTCAGTGGGTCAGGGCGTGGGCCCATGGTTATTAAGTTGGTACTTAGTCCCTAATGACGGTGCAACGTCATCACCACTGGCGCGTGAACGCTGGCGACCAAATCCGCGGCGGGTGTGCACCGGAGTGGCTCGGGTTTCACCCACAGGAGGTTGCTTGGGCCGTGGGTGGTCCCGTTGGAAAGATGGCACTCGGCCGCATCCAACGGAGGTGGAGGGAGGCCCTGGGGTTGCCGGAGTTGGGCTCGGCGATGAGGTCAAGCGGCGGCGGGGCTCGGGTTCCATGGGCGCAGGGCTGCAGCGCGAGGGCGAGCAAACGGAGGTGCTAGGCAGCACCTAAAGGTCATCAGAAACACGCCGGAGCATCTAGTAGGAGTGGAGGGGCTTGGGGGCACGGTGCTCGCCGGCCATGGCGGATGGCGGCTTTGGGTGCTTGCGGGGCAGCGGCTACGGGGCGTGTGCGAAGGAAAAGGCGGAGGGGAGAGGTTCAGTGGCTCACGGTGAGTCTTCCAGTGCAGACGGCAGGGCAGGGGAGGTGTCGGAGTGAGCGGGGCGGCGAGGCAGATCTCCGGCGACCCGAGGAGGATGAAGGGTTGGAGACGGTGCTTCAAGTCATCCGGCGGGGCGCGGCTCGGTGGAGAGGAAGAGGAGGACGCGGCGGTGCTTCTGGGCTACTCGAGGGAACGAGGGGGGGCGATGGCCGCAGCGGTGCTAGTCGTTGTCGGCGGGCGCGTTCGGTCCGAGGTGCGGAGGCGAGGGAGAGATCAGGGGGGGAGTGAGAGAGGTCGAGCGGATCGGGACGACGCTGGGGCATTCACCCACGCGTCCAGAGGCTCGGCGTCAAGGAGCAGGAGGTGTGGCGCCTCGTGCGCACGTGCGCTGTCCCGCCTCTGCCTACTGGCAGAGGTTAGGGATGACTGGCACCAGGCCAGGTGGGCTGGGCCAGCACAGGTGAGGCCCAGGTGGGTGCCAGGTTAGTTTCCTTCTCTCTCTCTTTTATTTAGTTTCTGTTTTCTATTTTTCTGTAATTGTTTTGACTTAATTAAAATGCTAAGGCATTTTCAAAAACCCTGAAAATAATTGTGGGCTCTGTATGGAATATTTCCAACAGCCCTCACTTAAGTTCAGAATTATTTGTACATTTAAGATATTATATAGCATTTAATTATCCAGATTCAAATACGTATGAATTAACTCCAAAATCCAGAAATGTCCTAGAAATGTGTGCATCATTTTTGGAAGAAGTTTTCACCCATTCCAAAATTGATGAACTTTTCTAAAGGCCATTTTGGGTAGATGGAAAAGATTTAATTTGACCCTAGTTGTATTTCATTTGCTGCTAGGGTTTATCAGTCCCCATTTCAAAATTAATAGAAGTTGAAAATGATGCATGGATGCAATGCTACTAATTACAAGAAGATTTCTAGGGATGTGACAGTACGCTAGACCCTTGCCGATGAACAGGACCCTGTTTCGACCGTACGCGGTCGAACACAAGTCCGTTTCCTCCGTCCTGCGGTACGCCAGACCCTTCCCGATGAACAAGACCCCATTTCGATCGTACACGGTCGAACAAAAGGCCCGTCTCCTCCGCTCTGCGGTACGCCAGACCTCGTTTCGGCTGTTCCATCCAAGCCGGTTGGCTCCTGATGAACATGACGTATTTTGTTGCCTCCCGATGAACACGATGCATACTGTTGCCTCCCCATGAACCCGACGCAGTTTCTTTGTTCTGACCCAGCCGGTTGGCTTCCGATGAACAGGACGTCGTTGCTACCGTCTGTGGCCTCTCCATGTACACGAGACCTGGCCGTACACATGCGCGAGTACGCGTTCGAGAACCCGCTAGTATGTACATACATGGCCGTGTTTTTTGGCATCTGGCTATACGTACATGTACACGGTTTTGACTGGACATCCTAAACTGCTATTGCTCCTTACTCGGCCATGGTTCATCATGGTAGACAGACCGATCGACTGGTATGTACATAGACAATGCTACGTACGCTTCGACTGGGTGGGTCCCAACTATCAGGGAGGATAAGTACACACTTCCTTGCGTGCGAAGATATCACTGGTGGGTCCCAGCAGTAAGGGGGAAGAATCACTTCTTGCCCATAATAAGGACGCACCTCCTTGTGTGCGAAGATGTGGCTGGTGGGTCCCAGCTGTCAAGGGGAGAAAACATTATTTTTAGGGTAAAAAGGATGCAGTTGCATGCATGCGTCCATGGGCGTGGTGCATCCTCACTATGAGCCTCTCCATGTAAAGTCATATTCCGATGACTCTCATTTGTTGACCACGTTGACCACACCGTGCAGAGCGCACCAAGCCAGTGGACGATGGCGAGGTCCCAGACTGGAACGCCCTGGAGATGGGGAAGACGCGATAGTGGAGTCGCAGATAGAAAGGAGTGGGAAACTTGACTGGCTCGGTTGCGGGGTGGGACTACACTCGGCAGAGAATAACAAGAGGTGCGGAGGAGTGGAGGGATGGCCTGGCCGTCAGCGGGGTAGCATTTCACTGCGAGGCACGCAAAACAGCACCGCTGGACGCTGGAGGCTCGAGCAGGGTGTCCCGGCAGCGCTGGGGGAAGAAGACGAGAGATTGAAGAAGAATGTCGACTATTGGATGTAAATCCAATGCCTTGCTTAGGCTTCGAGCTTTGTATTTTTATTTTTTGCGAAAGTGCTTAGGCTTACTGGCCCATATGTTAGGCACTCCATTTGCTTTTTTAGTCTGTTTGGTGGGCTAGGTGAAACAATGATGTAGCATCTATGCAACCCATTTATATATTATGGTTGAATATAAAGCCCATTTGCATTTTTCTCAAAATCCATGGACTTGCTGGGCTGGGTGAAAATATCATGTTGGGCTGGATGGAGAAATGTTATAAAAACACAAACACATGATTGCACGTCTATTACTGCATTGGTCAATAAAATCTTTGCAAGCTTATGTATGCAATCACTAGGAGTTAACTTGCCAAGTTATATATAAATAATAATAATTATTATTATTTTTTAAGAACTTTCGATTTACGAAATAAAAATCATTATAATTTGATGAGTTAATAGGACGTGGGGTATTATTATTTTTTAGGCTAGATGTGAGACAGTTGAGTTGGTTCTAGGGAAAAGTACTGGGAGAAAACTCAGATTACATTGAAAAAGAAAGTGGTAGAAAATTCAAATATAGGATTAATGGAAACGAAAAATAAAGGAAGTGGGAAGGTCTATAAAATGGTTGGACGAACGACAGGTTTAACGGACCCTTATGTTGTTTCTATTATATGTGTAATAAATAAGATATACATATAAATATATATATACTATTATAGAAGGGAAAACATAGGTTCAGTTTTGCATTCTTATAGAAAAATAGAACTGAGTTGTGCGTCGTCTTGAACAAACAAACATAACTTGGGCTGCTGATGTTATAGACAAGCTAGGCTGGGAGGCCCAGAGGCCGCTTGATACTTGTTGGATCAAAAAAGAGTTGAAACATGTCGTGGGCTGCCCATGTTAAACAACAAAACCTAGGCCATGGACCTAGTGGGCCCGGGACTGTCAGCCTCTCGACGAACAACCGTCTCCCGATTCCTCTTGTTTTGCTGACCATGTTGCGAATGACAGACGGCGGCGCCGCGGCGAGAGCACCAAGGCGGAGGACGACGTCGAGACCTTTGACCAAACGAACCGGAGCGGGGGAAGACGTAGGCGGAGTTGAGTACGAGGGTTGACTTGTTCGGGTGCAGGGTGGGCCAGTGGAGCTGCCGCCGCCGGAAAATGTGTGGGAGTAGAGGGACGACTTGGCCAACGCCATAGGCTATGATGGGTCACCGAGGCGTGTGCGACAGCACCGCCAGCCGTTGTATAGGAAGAGGATGAAATATTGAACAATATAAAGAAATACAAATGGATAGGTGGTTGGTCCCAGATGTCTGTGTACGAGACCTGCTGGGTCCACCTGAGAAGGGGAATATGTTGTGAGGAAGAAGATTCAAAGCACAGCAACCGAGTGAGCTAGTTACATGCATAGGCAAATAGCCACTAAAAAAGGAAACAGGTTAATGGGTTCTTAGAAGAAATATTTCGAGCAAGACAAATAATTACAACACATAGGCCAATGCAAGAAACACTCAGATGATAAAGGTGCTTAAACAGATAAAGTACAACATCTAGACCTTCCTGGCATGCTTGATCATGACGTTGCGGCTGGCCGTGTACTCATCGGTTACGGGAAGTAGACACGCCCTCATGTCTAGGATCCTCCTATGCATGTCGTAGCATCCGTATGCATCCTTGGACGAGTAGGTTATGTAGGCTAGATTCAAAGGTACCTCCCATGTGTTCAGGTCCTTGGTATCATTGTCTTCTTTCATGTTGGTGTAGCAGGGGTCGATGATGGTCTCAGCAAGGTCAACCACATAGTCCTTCTCCTGCCCATTGCCGATGATCTTGCATTGCTTCTGGATGTTGACAAGCTTGTTGCACCAGATGGCCGAATCATCACATCCTTCCTTCTCTCCACCATAGCGAAGGTGCAGCTGGCGCTGCTGATGAAACGGGTGAATGCTCTAGAACCTCTGATGGCCCTACAGTAGTGGAAGACGAGAACCTCGTCCCACACGCATACCTGGGCAACGGCGATCCGCTGGTCCCTGTCAAGAGACAAATGGATGGGCACAAGGTCTAGTCCTGCGACCATGTGCTTTCTTGTACTGTAGGTACTGCTTGAACTCGACGGTTCAGAGCTTCACGGAGTCCATATCATTGGTGTACATCACATTCAACTTGGTGCAGCCATGGGACTAAACGGAGAACTCAAAGGTGAACTCCTTGCTGAAGTCCATATCCAGTAGGCTCACCACTCGGATCGCCATTGGAGTCTCTTCAAGTGAACGAGTGGGTAGGCGGCAACAGTAGTTCGTTTTCCAGCTCTTGGGGAACTGGATTCAATAGTAAGCTGAGTGTGTACAGGCGACAATAGTTACTACCCCTCCCTCGCCCGCTACACACCCGACAGAACATGCACCCTCGACGCATTCAAACGCCTCCATTAAGAAACCTATTCCGGCCACACGTCGGTTCACGATCGGGTCTGTATTAGTACTATAATAACAAGTGTTAGTGGTTACTTTACTTAAATTTAATTAGTTTAATTAAAATTTATTCTTAAAACAAGCAATGCATTGGCGCGTTCTATCAGTGCCACAGGATCAACATGCACAACAATTAGAATTATTATTCTCAGGATGCACACGATCAACACATTTGTTGCACTTCCACACAGATAATACTACCAAGTTTGAACTGTTTGTTATGGTTGTTGTTCTCTGCATCATCATGTCGTGTTTCCTAGCTTGCAAGATTTAGAACCAACAAATAAGATTCAAATATTAAGTACAACAAAGATGCCTACACATCTCATTGATTCCCAGATTGCAAGATTCAGAACCAACAAATAAGATTCAATTAATAAGTACAACAAAGATGCCTACACATCTCATTGATTCCCAGCTTGCAAGATAAAGGACCAACCCAGTAGAGCCTTTTGATAAAGTGAATATCGGGATTAACATCTTGGCTAGCCGTGTCATACAACCCAAGAACTTGGCGAATGCTCTTGACCATCACAATATCTGTAGTTGAGTATTCCTGTTTGCACAACAAAGATAAGAAAGAGCATGATTACTATAATAGTGGCACTAGTTGAAGTCAACCTGCAGCTCCACTCGATGATTCAATTCTTTCTGCAGTTCACCTAAAATGAAGCAAAGATTGCATCATTCAACTAGCAAGAAGTACTTGCTCTTGTGAGCTGGCCGGTTCTTCTTTAGTAGTTGCACAAAAATTGAGCAACATTAAGGTTGGTTGTCCTCCTCATGTAAGGTGCAACCATAATTTTCTTATCCTTTTGGGCAGTTCCACTAAAATAAAGTGTCATTGTGGTGAAAGTAACGGCTCATCTCGCAAAGGCAAATAAAATGTTGCATGAGATTACCAGCAAAATTTGACGGAGATTTTGGAAACTCCAATCACCATTTTGTGCAGTTCCACCAAAATTGAGAGATGTTGTCCACATGACATTTTAGTTGAACTGCACAGGATAGTCATTCCAAAAAAGTGTTTTGTGCAGTTCACCAAAAGGTCACAATAGCAACAAGGTGAAAGGGATATCCCTATCTGCACAAAAAGATAGAAAGAAAGCAGTTGCTAGTCAATAACAAGATACGAAACATACACGAAATGAAAAGAAGCATATTGATTATATTCATGGCAATCAAGCAAGCACATTAGAAATTTTAAAACGTCCGCAATGCTTCATGTTACCGGAAGCATTACGATCAACAATGACATTCGTAAAATATGGGATTACTTTAATGGTGGCATTGCTTGTTTACCAAATACAGTAGGTTAACAACAGCTAAAGAGTTGGTTTAAGGTCATGGGATCGTGGGGACACCCAGACACTCAGCAGCGTAAAAAGGCAACTTACTTATCATACTGGGGAAAACAATAGGAGTACCATTTGTAACACAGTTTAATTGCATCATATCATTGGAGGCATTAGATTAACAACAACACTGGTTAGACATGTCCTTACAGTAACATCGTGATCGCTTCATTTTACATGCACCCTTACATTAACAAGAACAAAAAGTTGGTATAAAGACATGCGATAGTGGATGCATCAGCACAATGTACCTACAAGGAGGCATAAAGTGGTGATGCCGAGTTTGTTCATACTCTGTGAGGGCAGAAAATCTAATCCTGGAGACCTTTTACTATGTGAGGGCAGTAAATCTAATCCTGTACATACTCTGTTGACTTGTTCACCAGCCGCCACTTTCTATCCTTTTTTCAACAAATAATAGATATGTTTCTTATCTAGTTTGTACCGCCTTTTCCCTTTATTTCCCTTTTCAACCAAGAGACCGGTTGGGTATCCAGTCTCTACTACTTTCCGCCTGTTATTTACTCTTTGAATCAAGTCCTAGATTCATTCTACGACTTTCCCCCTTACTTCGTTGTTTGAACCAAGTCCTAGATTCGACTGCATGAAGTAGCTTTACCTACAATAATACTAAAAATTTAGGTGACTTTTGAAGAGCTGATGGAAGTAGAAAAAGATGCACATGCAGACACGTGGGGAGCTGGGGCAGTAGATCAAGGACGCTTTCGAAGAACTTATACCTGAGGCTCGTTGGGATGTCGGCGGTGGTAGGTTGGATCTGCGCACAATACGGCAGGGAGGAAGAAGGGTCGGAGGACCTCCCGAGCTGGCGTTGTGTTAGAGAGAATGGTAATGATAGAGGATCAGGACCCGCCGATAACTGTGGGTTTCATCCCTCGCCAGTGATGACCAAGTGAACGATGCACCTAGTCCTCTGTACACACCGGCCGAAGGGATCCGGCCGGATCTATGACCATCGGTGAGCAGAGAGAAAATGTCGCTACCGTTGTCTTGTTTCGATCTGGAGAGGATGAGAGAATGAAGAGAGCAAACCTAGTAAAGCAAATGCTCAGGCCCCTGCCTATATATATAGTGGAGTGATTATTTTTTTCTCTCCACAACATGCATTTCAATTTGTGTACGTGGCATTAAATAAAAGAAACTCTCTATTTGATGTGACTAACTGTACGACTCCTACTTACTACTAGTAGTATTGTTCACTTGTGCTCCCCGGCCCTCCATTCATTGAACAACCCCATAGGTGAATAAACATATAGTACTAGTATTTATATAGAACAAACAAGCTCAAACTATTTTCATGTAGTTAAAAGTTGAGGGCGGGCTTTTCCCAGGTAGTACGCGCGGCAGTTTTCGCGTAGGCGGTTTGACAGAGAGGCGAGGAGGGTGAGGGAGTAGCGGATTCAACTTAGTGCTGGAAAGGTAGGCTTGTGCGATTTAATGTCGCGTTACTACTGGAAAGACAGGATCTTGTGATATGACTACTCACCATAGTCATGAATTACTGGTGCTACGACCGGGGTGATGCCCCCTTTCGCTCCCCACTATAATCTGGTGTATGACACATCGACGCGGATGCTGGCTCTCCCACATGTCGGCGAAGTACGTAAGAAAGAGCAAAGAATCATGCGGTATATACAGTCTATATACTAGTACTAATACTCATGTCAGAGGAGTGCGAACCACCGCAGCCGAGTGAACCAGCAGGCGATAGGCCATAGAAAACAATGTGGTGATATGGCCATAAAAAAATGTGCTACAGTCCAGTCTGTAGCGTGTACAATACTACTCCTCTTCTTCCTCGTCTCCGTTCATTGCCATCATACTTTCCCCATTCCTGTGTTTTCAGTATCCTGCGAATCAAAGAGGCCCTTAGACTGGTTTAGGTCCGGTCGTTTTTTATAAATGTGTTATGTCCAAAATTTAATGTACGTGCTCCGGTTTCTACGAAAATAATCCGGTTTGCATGTACTAATTCATTTATTTATTTATTCTTATGCGGGGGGTTTGCATGTAATTTGTGAGGTCTGAAATGTAAAGTACGCCGGCATGGTTTTATATGCTCCGAGTGGTGCATGCACTATGACCCAGATGCTCTATGTCCCACATGTCGACGAAAGGGAGCACGTGGAAATAGCCTAGGAGTACATATAGGAGGATAAATGAGTGAGAAAATAAGTACTCTAAAGCGTAGCTGCGGTTCGAAAAGGAGACCTAAAGTGATGTCAGGTATAGGTCGCACGCACCCAACTAGTGGTACTATACGTACGACTACTTTTTCCCTAAAAAAAGAGGTACGAGTGCTAAGTACTCCTATTCTATCAACACGAGTCCCATCTGACAACAGAGTCTGTGCTAGAGGTAGCTCTTCTCCCTCGTTTCTCTCTACTAATTCTAACTTAGCCGACGCGATGCAATGTGGTTACAAGAGGCAAGAATAAAGATGCATCCATCAACATTGTCCACCTCCTCGACTCAGGGCGCTGGCCCACCGAATGGTTGCTAAGTGGCAACGACTTTCGTGGCCAGGTCGACGTGCATCTGAACAATGGCGTACAAAGATTCCAACTGCTGGAAGAAGGACAATGTCTTTCTTTTTTTGCTGGCCTTGTAGAGGCCTATGTAGATGATTTCCTCATAGACGTGGATGTGCAGGTCGATGGTTTCTTGCATGGCGAGGCACTATGCGGCGAGCGCGGCCTCGAGGTGCACATTCTTTGTCGCGACCTCTGACACCTGCAGGGTCACTAGGGTTTGAAAGAGTTCGTCACCACGGAGGCCATTGAGGGTGGCAGGCAATGAGGAGCCTGGGTGTGCGGGCTGGTGCAGTACGGCAAGGTCATTCGCACGCTTCTTGACGATGATGAACTTGCGGATGGAGCGGACCATCATGTCATCCAAGCGAGAGGCGAAGCCGGCTTCAGCGAGGGCCACGACACTGGTGGTCGACATCACCGTCTAGAAACGCTGCACAGTGCGGGGCTGCCGGCCGGCATCTTGGATGATCTAGGACAGCTGACTACCGCTCGCCTCCGTCGCCTCCATAGGTGCTTGTTGCTTCTAGTCACTTGGTCTTGGATTTGAGTGAGCAGTGTTCCGTAGAGACTAGGAGTAGATTGATTGGAGTGGTGGGGCACCTTTATATGGGAGTCCAAACCTCTGTTGCATTCACATCGTGCTGGCTCTATTTCGCTTCTCCAATTAATTCCCTCTGCATGCTAATTGAGGATGCATCATTGACCGTTCAACATCTCAGGAACCACTACCCTCTCCCTCCTTGGCATTCAAGTTGTATCAATGTAAATGCGGGTCAAGAAGAGACTAGTCATTTACTACATTGTGCATCGCGACCGTGTGGGGGTGCGACGAGAACGACATAGGCGTGTTGTACTTGTTCCACTTTCTCATTTTGAACTCGTGACTTGTAGTAATGCTCAGTTTTGAATATATAAGTTTGGTTGTCGCGCCAATATATACAACACTCCCTCCATGTAGGTTGGGTTGCTGAAGTTAAAATTAGACACAAAACACATTGGTGACGAACCAGTCTACCTCGGTCCCAGTTTATTGCTCCCCCTCGTAATCTGTGCCAAATTTTGACCATAAATTTGACTAACAAAATATTCATGCATGTCACCAAAATTATATCATGGAAAACTATGTTCAAATACAAATCAAATGATATAATTGTTGTCGACATGCACTAACATTTTGTCAGTTAAATCTTTGGTCAAAATTTAGCACAAATTACAAAAGGGACTAATAAACCAGGACCTAGGTTGTACACCAGGTCGAAGACAGTGATACTACATATAATTAACGCCAAATAAGAGCAAGGGATCACACATGTCATTTATGACTGTAATAAAAATGAAATACACTAATAAAACATTAGCTCCACAAGGCAATGCAGTGCTGGTTATAGGAGGCAAGAAGAAAGAAGCATCCATCGACGACGTCCACCTCCTCGACTCAGGGTGCCGACCCACCGAATGGCGGCTAAGTTGCAGCGGCTATCGTGGCTAGGTCGACGTGCTTCTGAACAATGGCGTACAAAGATTCCAGCCGCTGGAAGAAGGCCAATGTCTTTCCGTCCTCGCTGGCCTTGTAGTGGCCTATGTAGACGATTTCCTCGTAGAGGTGGATGTGCAGGTCGACGGTTTCTTGCATGGCGAACCGCTGCATGGCGAGCGCAGCCTTGAGGTGCACATTTTTCGCCGCGACCTCCGGCAGCTGCAGGGCCACTAGTGCTTCAAAGAGTTCGTCACCTTGGAGGCCGATGAGGGTGGCAGGCAACGAGAGGAACCTGGGCGCGTGGGATGGAGCAGCACTGCAAGGTCGTCCGTGCACTTCTTGACGGCGGTGAACTTGCATATGGAGTCGACCATCATCTGCCACATGCGAGAGGCTAAGCCGGTGTTGATGAGGGCTGTGACGCTGGCGGTCACCAGCACCGTCTAGAAACACTGCGCGGTGTGGGGCTGCAGGCCTGCGTCTTGGATGATCTGGCATTGCGGAGTGCCGCTCGCGTCCATCGATGCCATGGGTGCTTGTGGCTTCTGGTCACTTGGTCTTGGTCTTGGATTGGAGTGGGCAGTGTTGCATAGAGACTAGGAGTAGATGGATTGGAGTGGTGGGGCGCCTTTATGACAGTCCAAACTGCATTGCATTCACATCGTGGTAGCTCCATTCTGCTTCTCCAATTACTTACTCCTACCTTTGCATGCTAATTGAATGTGGAGGCATCATTGATCGTCCGACATTTCGAGAACCGCTACCGTCTGCCTCGTTTGCATTCAAACCATATCAACGTAAATGCGTGTCAAAAAGACAATAGTCAGTAGTAGTATACTCAATATTGTGCACCGTGACCAAAGCGAAGAGGAAAACGAGATAACTACGTATTTATTTACGGTGTAGATTCACTCATTTTGCTCCATATGTACTCATTTAGGGTGTAGTCACTTGTGGAAATCTCTAGAAAGGCAAATACTCCCTCCGTTTTTATTTACTCTGCATAATAGAGTTGACTGAAGTCAAATTTTCATAAAGTTTGACCAAGTTTATAAAAAATAATATAAACATTTATCATAACAAATATATATGATGTGAAATTACATTCAATAATAAATCTAATTCTATTGATTTGTGATTGCTTATGTTATTTTTTTTATAAACTTGGTCAAAGTTTATAAAGCTTGACTTTTACCAAAGCTAATACGCGTACTAAACAAAAACGGAGGGAGTATTTAGGAACATAGGGAGTAGTCCCTCCTTTATGGTTTATAGGGCTATACTATTAAGAACAAGTACAATAGTTGGCTTATAGCCTGCTTACATGGCAATTTTGTCTCATGCAAGAGCCTGGCTATATGCGTGCTCCAAGGCTCTGGACCACGCCCGACCCCAACACAAAGACTGCCACACGAGCATTTGCAACTGCCACGTTCGGGTTGCTCTTGGCTCTTCGCCTCTTCGAGTATCGAATCAACTGCTGCATGTCCATCCACCATGTGCAGGAGGGATAGCTTGTTTTAGTAAGCAAAATCCAGTCCTCGTCTACGAGCCACCGCGCGCATGGGCGAGGGAGAGGGCGTGTAGCAGTAAAATCAAGCTTCTCCTCATTGTATGAGTAGACGCGACACATCACAGCACTGGCCCCACATGCTTGCCTCTAAACTTGGCTAAAAGATCCGCAGTGTACAATATATTTGCTGCAACCTCTAACATTTACCCGACCACAAATTACAATATATATTCATGTCTTGACCAGATGAGCGCGCAAACTACAATAACCAGGATGACAAGTAGGTCCATAAGATTATTTTAATAAAAAATGCTTCGAGACAACCTCATAGCATGGAGCCGACTCCAATGATTTTAAGGTTAGAGGCACAATACACGCTATCCTAGACTATGTCACTATACTACCACCCCTACACATGAAACTGCCACATGAGCGTCCGGGTTGCGCTTGGCTCTTTGACTCTTCGGGAAGTCGAATAATGATGGTACTACTGCAGTGGAGTACTACTAGTATGCTTCTGGCCATCTGACACCGAATGAACTGCTGCATGTCCACCGCGTGCGGGAGGGAGAGCATGTAGCAAAAGCTTCTCCTAGTCCTGCGAGCCACCACGCTCATGGGCGAGGGAGAAGGTGTTGTAATCAAACTTCTCCTTGTTGTATGATTTTACGCGACACATCAAAGCAGTGCACTCGATATATTTCAATAATTTGTGTTTACCGATGCATTAATTACAACGCATGCATGCATGCCGTGGCTTTCCTTTTGATACTTGCATGTGTTGATTTAATGCACCTTGAAGTATTATAAATATGTGATGGTAAAACTTTGTAATGCCCTGGCCCTAAAGCGAGAGATGGTTGTGCACGAGGAGGGCGAGATCAAGCCGACGGAACACGACCCGACGATGGAGCTCTCTATGGATCTCACCTTGGTCCACTGCCCCTTGTGCCTCCGCCCCTTGAAGCCTCCAGTGTATGAGGTTCGAATACACCTCGTCCATTCGGTTGATTGAGCAAGGTGCAGGTTTCTTGATTGATGTGCGGTTTGATTTATTTGTGCAGTGCAAGGGAGGGCACCTGGCCTGCGCGGACTACCGCGGCGAGCGCCCCGAGAACCAGAGGCAGTGCCAGAAGTGCAAGCGCGGCGGCGTCTTCGACGTGCGGAACACGGCGATGGACGCCATCCTCTCGTCGGTGAGGGTGGAGTGCCCGCACAAAGGTTGTGGGCTCTACGTCACTTACCACAAGCTCGCCGATCACCAGAGCATGTGTCTGCTCGCGCCCTACAAATGCCCCGTGCCTGTTCGCGGCTATGAAGGCCCACCGCTGGCGCTCTCCCACCACATCAGCACCATGCATCCCATGCCTGTGCACAGGATCTAGCAAGGTGCTCAGCTGCAAGTGCCAATGTCAGAGCCATGGATCTTGCTGTTCACGAAGGAGGACGGCCGCGCATTTTTCTTGGTCGACGGCATACTCGATAACGGGGCGCCTATCACCATGTCGGTCGTCTGCATCAGAGCGGGGGCGTCCCCACTACCGCACTACACGGCCAAGCTGTGGGCGAACGGCCCGCCGGGGGAGCCCAATGCAAGACTGATGCCGTCAAGGTGGAAATCAAGGTGACAAGTAGCAAGGATCCCGGCGACGTCGCCGTGCAGGAGTTGACCTTCTTCACAGTTCCGCCCAAGCTGCTGGCTGGGGCTGGGTTGTCGAAGACGGTGTCCCTCCACATCCATATTGACAAGCTCACCTCCTAAATGATTCTACAATGCCTTATGTTTATCTTAGTAATATTCTAATATAGGGGTTAGCTCGGCCTACTTTAGCTTAAGAGATGGTGGGTCTTGGTGGCGATGCAGCAATTACTTTGACATCAGATCATCAGATAAAGTAATTTCCAACAGTCGAACGGATATTTTGTGTCTATTGGATATAAAGATCCTTTGGGTAAGAAGTATAAGCAGCTTATATGCTTGTTTAGGACTATTTGGATCCCTGAGTTAGAGCTAGTTTGGGCTAGTTTGGGCTAAAATAGCTTCAAAGTATCCAATAGGAGGGGTTAGTTTGAGCTAGTTTTCTCTAACCCAGCTAAAAAAACTAGCCCGGTGGAGAGGTGCTAATTGGGTTACTTCTCCTGGGGCCCACTAAAAGAGAACTAAATAAAATGTCCCCTGCCCACACCAGATCCCTCCCTCCCGACCCCCCTCACACGACTCCTCTCTGTTCCCCATCGCATTGCCTGCCCAAGCACCGCTCGCCCTCTCCCTCCTCCGACCGCCCTCTCGCTGCAGCCTCTGATGCCCTCCTCCGGCCGCCGTCGCCCTCCTCCGGCCGGCCTCTCCCTCCGGCCTCTGAGGCTCAACCCACTCCCCCTTCACCGGTCGTCTCTCTCCCTCTGTCGTGCGCGACGGTGGCACATCTACCAGGGAGGTCGCGAGAGGGGTGAGTTCGTTCGCTCCTTCTCTGTCTCACAGTCATACCATCGATCTTGCTCGCTCTAGCGCTGATTCTGATTTGGAAAAGTAGATCCTGATTAAACTTGGTATAGATTTGTGCTGCACGCATGGAATTGTTTGATACTGCTTGAGGAGGTAATAAATCTTTCTAGATGCCCAAAGATTCAGTTCACCTTTTTAGGTATTTCAATTTCAAGCTTGCATTATTTCTAGAGGCCCAAAGATTCGGTTCGTAGCCGTCGGCAAGCGGCCCTGCTACCCATGCCGGTCTCGACCTCAACTCGCAAGCGCCAGCGTCAGAGGGGTTCCCGGGGCTTGGGCTCTACTGAGCCTTCCTCCACAGCGATGATGACGAGCTCCTCCCTGGGCGCATCAGGGGTCCGGGCTCCCTCCCTATCGTTAATGCCTTTCGTGATTTGTAAGCTCATGCTTTGTTTCATGGATTGTAATTGTTTTGTGAAGCTTGATCGACGACTTGTATGTTTAAGTGGGATATCTCATTTGTATGGAAAAAATAATATTTTTCATGTTTTCCATGCTTGATTTCTAAAGATGGTTCATTTATGTCAATTGTGAGCAGGAGGAGGCCGCACAAGAGCCGGCCACACCAAGTCCGACAGGAAATAGTGTCCAAAGTAGTCAAATGATTGAGAAAGAGCATTTATGTTCAATCTAACCCTACCATCCAAACACCTCTTTGGTTACAGTTAGTTCAGGGTTAGAATCTAACCCTAACCTCTAACTGAGTTAGAGTATCGAAATAGGGCCTTTTTTCAGGAAGTGTTGCATACTTGTGCAAGTTGATGCCACACATGAAAGTAGTAGTACTACTAGTAGTACTCACCCACTGCGCACCAGGCAGACGAAGCTCATGTCGTGTTGGTGCCGTGTGCGGCCCGCACACTAACCAAAACCTCGCGCCTCCAGCTTAGCCGCTGTGTTTTAAACTTCTCAATCTCAAGGCCAAGGAGCAACAGGAACCTATAATAGAGCCAATCGGATGGTTGAGAACACTACAATTCGTAGCTACAGATGTGTGTGTGAGAGAGGACGAGTGCGTGTGTGCACCTCTTCTCTTCGTGTATAACATACTAAACTCGTAGTAGAAATGTATGTGGGTGGCATCGACCTAGGGAGCTAGAGATGGTGCGTGCGAGAAGTCCCGAGAGACTAGGTGTGTGTGTGTGTGTGGGAAAGAGTGAGAGAGATGATATGTGTCGATGTAATGCATGTGAAAAAAATACTAGTCTCACTACAAAAAAAATACACTTCCATCATGATACGTGTTTGTCACAGTAGGCCACGTTTTCTGTCATGCATGTACATCCATGACAAATTTATGATAGAAACAAGATAGTCATACCTGTGCTGTCGTAGAAGTGTTCCATGACATTACCAAAATTATCATCACGGAAGTGTCCACTTCCATGATGATAAATCGCGCGTCACAGAAGTGCTTTCGTAAAGGGTGACCGACACGTGGCATCCACCGTAATGGAACACTATTAAGCTATCAGGTCCGGTTTTGGATCCGATAACCCATTAACAGCCCCGACCAATTGGGATTTTCCACGTGTAAAATCATCATTGGCTGGAGGAAACACCTGTCGGCTCACCGTTAGGACAGATGTCATCCACTCATTAGACCCAAAGCGCATATGATACGTCAACACGTGGCATGGCCCAACAGAGGCCCATTCCTGTGAAAAGGCTGGCCCGTTTGACTTGGTCAAAAGGTGGCGGGCCGGCCCACGGCAAGCCTGTTAACGGCCTGTTCGCATATAGCCCATTTACAGCCCCCTAACCCTGGGCCCGTTTACGGCCTCTCCGAATTAGGCCATGTAGCATGATCTGGGCCGTCCAATATAATTCTAGCCCATTTTAAATTCTGGCCCATGTATGGCCCATGATGTCTTTTGGCCCATATGAGGCCCTTAGTAACCCTCGGCCCATTAACGGCCCGTGGTAAAACTGACCCGTAATGAACAGTGTAGCACTTTATACCCATTAATGTCCCATTATTCCGTTGGGCCGTTTCCAGCCCATGTTATCTTTCGGCCTTCTCAGGGCCCATTTATTCTTGGGCTCATTTCCAGCATTCGGTTACTTACGGCCCATTACTGTCATTTTCTGCTTGTTGGCCAAATTCAGCCCGTGCTTTCAGTCGGCTCGTTTGTGGCCCGTTAATACGTTGGGCCGTTTTCATAGCGTCATCAAATACGGCCGATTAACGATGGCCCATTATGGTCGGCCCATGAACGGACGATTCCAACTCTAGCCCGTTTACGGCCATAAAGCGGTATGTTACTGGCCCATGTTTGGGAAATCGATCATACGGCCCGTATAAGGCCCATTGATCATACGACCCATAGAAGGCCCATTGATGATACGTCCCATAGAAGGCCCATTGTTTCTACGGCCCATAGAAGGCCCGGTGTCACTAAAGTAAATATGTAGCCCATGGTTATTGTGGCATAGTTTTTAAAAATAGGTTATTGCGGCCACTAGCAAACTGCGGGAAAAGAACATCACTGACTACAAGCAAACAAATAAACAAGACAACAAGGAAATAAATAAGCAAGCAACTTACGCTAGGCTATCACGGCTATTACACATATTACATCCACTGGGCAACAAAGTTTGCCACCAGTGCAAATATAGGGAACAAAGCAGCATAGCATATACACTTATTGTCAAAGTTGGCGACCAGTGCAAATAAACGCCGTAGCAAAACAAGTCCAGAACTGAAACCACTTCATAAGATCTCAAGAAACAATATCCTGGGTACCCATAATGCTGGCAAGATGCTTAGAAAGCTTATTAACTTTCTCTTGTTTGGCGCTTAAATCCTCCAGCGCTTGCTGTTGCACCAAAAAGTATGCATCTGAATTCTGCAGGGAGTTCCTCAGTCCTTCAGCTTCCTGTCGCAACACATCTGATCGATGTCTTTCAACTTGAAGCTAAGACTCAGGAAGACGAACTGATTCAGGCAGCGAGTTCGAAGAGCTTGTGCCAGCAGTAGTGGCCAGTAACTCGAACACTATATCAAGACAGGACTTCTGGGTTCTCTCACTGTCGTCAAGGTAGTTTTTATCAGCTTTCTTGGAGACCAACAGGGATGTCTCACTATCTTGAACCTTATCTACATTACTTCCTTCACCATTGCATAATGGGGTATTGTTCTCCAATATTTTGTCTGCATTCTAAAAGAGAAACAAGCAGACACGTCACAGGTTTACCATGTTGTATATGAAACTCATTTTGGTAAATCAGTTCAGTAGTAAAGTGCATAGGATAACAGCATGAAAAAAACATATATCTATGTACCATGGTCACTTTATGGTCTATATCATTCTAGTTTTTGTTGCCAAATCAAGATAGAGAGACCGTTCAAATAATATTTGTTCAAGACAAAGCAGAATAGATAGAATATAAGTGTGGGAAACTATAGAGGGACTTGTAATGTGCATGACATGAGAACATAACTGTTTATTCAATTGAAACTGAAATCAATATAGAGCAAGTTACAACAGCAAACCAGTTAACGAAACAAGTTTAAAACATACCTGTTGCTCCATTGGAGTTTCAATTCCATCCTTCAAATTTGAAAATAGTTGGTCTGAGTAAATACAGTGATGCATGAGCAAAGGAGTATGAACCATAGCTACATAACCTGACCTGAGAACAATTCTTCTTCTCCTTTAAGCATTGAGTTGGGATTCGGAGTGGTGGTCCTCATGCTTTGGGCACTGCAGTTCCCTTACTAACTGCTCGTGTTTGGGTGCTCTGTGTTGGAGACGGTACCGTGTCAACTGGAACTGGGTTACTATCTGCCGGGGTTGGGGTTAGAAGGGGTGTAGCTGGTTCTTTGTCCAGCTGGGTAGGGGTACAATCTGCGAGAGTTTGGGTTATGTGTGGTGGGGCTGGTTCTTGGGGAAGTACAACCGTGGTTCTATCTGCATCACCTGGTAGCACTATGTTTTCTGAAGACCGTGTTGTTACTCCCTTAGATACTGCCATCACCCTCTCCAATTCAAATGGCTGATAAACAAGGAAAGTAATTGAATGCACAGACATTGTATGATAGACAGGTGTAATGGATAGTGGGGAATAAAAGAGGGCATGAAATAATTCACATTTATGTTTTCTAACCAAAGCAGGATAGCATGACACAATTTCACATATATGATGGCTAACTAAATAGGATAGCCAGATACAATTTCACATTATGATGGCTAACTAAAAAATATGGAAAGACATAGTTCAAAATATGATGACTATGTAAACAGGATGACATGATATAACTATATAATGTGTTTATTAAATAGGTTATCATGCCATAATTCACATACATGCCGCCTATGGAAACATGATAGCATGATATAATTCCTGGATAGAATGACATAATTCAAAATATGATGACTGTAAACACTAAACAGGATGAGATGATATAACTATATGATGTCTTTATTAAATGGGTTGCCATGCCATAATTCAGATAGATGTTGTGTATGTAAACATGATGGCATGAGGTAATTCAAGTATATGATTTATATAGTAAGCAAGTAAGCATATGGCAATCCATATATGATGTAAAAACTAAGCAATGCAAGACAACATGCATGACATGGGTAATATAACCCTAACAAGTTTGAGCATAGACCTCAGAGGGGAAATAGGACTAGTCATCAGTCTCTGAATCCTCCTCTGAGGAGCTCTCTGTATCCAGCAAGATGTCTGCTTCAGCAAGTAGCATTGTCTGCTCTGAATACCTTGTTTTCACTCTAGATACATCCATCACCGCTTCAAATGGCCGATGCATAGGAAGAGTAGTTGAATATACAAACGTTTTCGACAAATGGAACACGTAATACAAAAAATGATAGCATGATATAATTCACATACATGATGATTGGCTCAACAGCATGGCATTGAATAATTCACATATATAATTCCTTTGCAACAAGATAGCATTGCATAATTCACATATATAATGTCTTGCAACAAGATGGCAATGCATAATTCACATATATGGTAATTAGACACTAAACAGGCGGCATTCACACAAAGCATGTCTAAACTAATCAAATGACATCGCAATGCAAGACACCATACGCACGATATGAGCAACATAACCCTGCCAAGTTAATTAGAGCATACACCTCGGGGGAGGGGGAATAGGACTGGTCATCTGTCTTTGAATCCTCCTCTAAGGAGCTATCCGTAACTAGCGAGATATGCGCTTCATCAGATAGCATAGTCTGCTCTGAAGACCTTGTTTTCACTCCAGAATTTTCCATCACCGTGTCAAATGGCTGATGCACACGAAGAGTAGTTGAATGTAGTAACATTGTTGACAAATGTAATATGTAATGATAAAAAAGGATGGCCTGATATAATTCACATATAAGATGATTGGCTAAGCAGGATGGCATTGCAAAATTCACATATATGATGCCTGGCTAAACAAGATGGCATTGCATAATTCACATAGACGATGAATCAACTAAACAGATGGCATTCAGACAAAGCATGTATAAACTAAGCAGTTGACATATTTGATGTATAAAGTAAGCAATGCAAGGCACCATATGCATGATATAACCAACATCAGCATGCCAAATTAGAGCGAAGAACTCATGGGGTAAATAGGAGTGGTCTTCTGCTTCTGAATCCCCCTCAGAACAGTTATCTTTCTCTTGATTACGATCCGAAATGGGTGGGGGCGGGCTTCCTTTGCGCCCACCATGGAGCGACGTCTGCATGCAATTTTATTGCCACACAAGGCCCGTCTCTTTTGATCTACATGTTCAGTTCCATTGTGTACAATAACTGACATGCATAGGAATAAAACATAGTGAGATTACGTAAGGAGTGCATGCACAAATCCAGAGTGATGGTAGCAAACTGTGGATAGACCCAAAACTAATGATAGCAGACATATAATAGCTTTAGTTAAAAAATACAGATAATGGCTCCTTTAATGTTTGTTTGCACCGGTTGGGGATATAACTATCAGTTATGACCCGCCCAGGAGGGGCTGGGTCAGCCCCAATGGCGGGTCACAAAGGAAGCCCGCAAGACATTCAAGGCGATAGTTTGTTAAATCTTATAGAAGGCCTGAAAGCCTAGAGGCGGCTTAAGGCCCAATATTGTAAACCGCCGTATATAAGGAAAGACTTGTAAAGAAAGGCATGTAAAAGAAGTCACCAAGCCAGACACGATTTATGAGCCGGCCGGGACTCTGTAGGCCACCAGGCGTCAACCCGTGTATATAAGGGGATGACCCAGTGGCGTCTTAGGGCAAGAAATAAGAGATCGATAACCGAGCCGGCGAGTTAGCCTCTTGGTGATCGAAACCCCAGAAATACCAACACAACAAGACGTAGGCTTTTACCTTCATCATAAGGGGCCGAACTAGTATAAAACCTCCCGATTAACCCCTTTAAGCTTCGTAGTTGCGATGGCCCTATGATTAAGTCCTTCCACTAGGACATCTGCCATGACAATTCCACAATAGTTGGCGCCCACTGTGGGGCCAGCGCATGGTGGATTTGAGTTCCTGAAGGGCAACTTCGAAGGGCTCAAGGGATACCCTGTAGGCCGGATGACCAAGAGTCGTCGCGCCAAGCTCTACATCAACGACGAAGGCTGGGGCCCCGAGGTCGGCTCAATCGAGTACGGGTACCGGGTCCCCTTCAGCGGAATTCATGTCTTCATCGGCTGGATTGGCGAGTCGGGCCCTGAGCCGGACGTCCACAGCAACCTCGTCGAAACGGCTTAGCGCGCAAGGACCACCCGTGTTCAATCTGTTGTGAAGCATGCTTTCGTAGGTTGCGTCCACGGCGGTGAATACTCTGAAGGATCGGTAGATGGCGGTGAGACGGCCGTCTGTTCTGACGCTACAACATCAAAGGGCGAGACAAACTCTTTGTATTAGCTGCAGGATGGCATGCTCGGGGGCTGTTTCGATGGCAGCAGTATTTCGGACCCCCTTGAGCCGCCGAATTGGGTCGGAGTCTTCATGGCAGGAACACAGCCCGGGAAGAACTCCACAATAGCAGTGGCAACAACTACCGGGTCGGCCGCAGCCGGGTCAGGAGACCCTGTGCGCCCCCCGGCTCAAATTCTAATGGACCTCATGGATAAACTGAAGACTCTGTTGACTGCCGTGGTAGAGCTGTTAGATAAAGCCCAACATGATGCAGAGGTGGCACGCGTACATGAAGAGATGGTACAAGCTAAAGAAAATATAGCAGCAGAGGAGGTCAGGATGGCAGCGGAGCGGGCAGCTTTGGACGTTCGTGCTCAACAGCTTCAAGCGGAGACTTTCCGGCTCTCGGTGGATCTGAACGCGTCAAATGAGGTCATGAGAAGAAGGCATCAGAAAACTCAGTCATGTCAACCTCTGACACTTGATCCTAGGAACCTTTTTCATACACCCGGGGCTGGGACAAGCAACCCGCCGGAGGAAAATCGGATCACGACACCTGGGGCACCGGTTCAACCGCGCACCATGGAACCACCTCGTGTGCATACTGCTCCGCCTCATTATATACCAACACCGCCGGGTCACTTCTCCAATCCCTTGGAAAACCTCATTGCAGCGTCGGCTCGTTTGGCGGCTCTCCCGATGGAAGGCGACTCGCCGGCGGCAATCGAAACGCGAAGGGTGAGAGAAATTCTTCAAACAGCTCTGGCACAGTAGAATGCATACTCCTACAGTCGAGACAGGATCCATTCAACTCCTCGCCCGAGCTGGAGCCCAAGCTATAGTAGGCATATGGACTCAGCTGACATGTCAAGCAATGCTCAACGCCGCAACCGGCCGCACATGCATGAGCCAGTACAGGCTGGAGACCTTAACTTGGCGGATCAGGAGAGGATCCGACAAGAGGCTAAGCGAGCGGTTCAACTTGCAACGGAGCAGGCGGCTCATCAGACTTTTCCGGCTTATCCAGCAACCTCGGTTGAGGCAGGAGTGGCCACAAGAACCGCATGTGTCCCTTGCCTGGTGCCGGCCATACGTAATGAGCGTTTGCCAAAGGACTTCAAGGGGCCTCGTAAGGTGCCTAATTACACGGCCGACTTGCAGCCTGGGGCTTGGATTGAGAGTTATGAGATGGCTATGGAGTTGTTGGAGGTCAGCAACGCGGCAATGGCCAAGTATTTCACCATGATGTTGGATGGAACAGCTCGTACATGGTTGAAGGGGTTTCCACCCAATTCTATCGGCTCATGGGCGGAGTTGAAGGCTCGGTTCATTCAGAACTTCAAAGACACATGTAAACAACCTATGTCGATTGTGGACCTGACTAACTGTAAACAAGAGGACGATGAATCTACAACCCATTGGGTGCATCGGGTCAAGGAGATAATACATTCATCTGATAAGATGGATGCCGGCTCAGCAGTCTTGATGTTGGAGAAAAACTGCCGTTTTGAACCTCTGAAGCAGAAGTTGGGGCGGCTCAAGCGTGACTTCAATGACATGGGCCAGTTGATGGCGGCTCTCGTCAAGTATGTTGATTCTGATAGTACCAAAGACCCGGTGTCTGACGAAGAAAAGACAGGGAAGGGAAAGAAGAACGGCAACGGCAAGAGTCACCAGCATAACCCGACAAATCAAGGAGGTAATAAACGTATGGCTGATGAATTTGTCGCTAACACCAATGCGCAAGGGCAGGCAACCCCCTTGGTCGGGCGGGTCAGGCCTCCACCCTTGAGCAACAATTGAATGAACCTTGTCCAAGACACAGCACCCGGGAGAAGGCAACCACCCACCTGTGGAAGGATTGTACAATCATGAAGGCGTTTAAAAATTCAAATTCATTTGATGGAGGTCACGACCCAAGCGGCGGCTCAGGTGGAGGCGGTTTCCATGGCCCGAGCACCGGTTCAGGTGGAGGAGGATTTCACGGTCAGGACCATCCAGGTAACCAGGGAGGCTATAATCCACAGCCCGGCCAAGGTAATCAGCAGCAGCAGTCCGGATATCAGAGCAACCCAAAACAGTTAAATGGTGGGAAATACCATGTATTCACCACTAGCTTATGTAAGAGGGACCAGAAGCTTCACAAGAGGGCCGTCAATGCCGTTGAGCCGGCGATTCCATGTTACTTATTGTGTGGAGCAGAGAGGATCATCCACCCCGGGTTGATAATCCGGGTCACATGGCCTTGGTAGTAGCGCCTCAGGTTGGTGGATATAAATTCACTAAGGTGCTCATGGATGGAGGCAGCAGCATCAACATCCTCTACTATGAGACGTTCCGTAGGATGGGGTTGACTGATAAGAGTCTTAAGCAATCCAACACTGTTTTTCACGGTGTGGTACCTGGCAAGTCGGCATACCCAATTGGTAAGATTGAACTGGAAGTAGCCTTTGGTGATGAGTATGACTCCAGAGCAGAAAAATTAACCTTTGAGGTGGTTAAGATCAAAAGCCCATATCATGCTCTGTTTGGACGGCCGGCTTATGCCAAGTTCATGGCTCGGCCGTGTTCTGTGTATTTGCAGCTCAAGATGCCGGGTTATAAGGGCACCATTACTGTACATGGAAGCCGGAAAATAGCCCTAGAGTGTGAAGAAGGTGATGCTGCATATGCTGAGTCTGTTTGTGCAACCAAGGAGTTAAAGTTTTATAAGGATCATGTTGACCCGGCAGACATGACGTCTTTAAAGAAACCAACAATGGAGCATGAGCTGGCGTTGAAATTCAAATCAGCTGATGACACCAAGATGGTTGACTTTGTGCCTGGCGACTCATCCAAGCAGCTCATCATCAGTGCAAACTTGGATCCGAAGTAGGAAAGCGCGCTCATCGAGTTCATCCGTGAGAACTAGGACATCTTTGCATGGAAACCTTCCGACATGTCGGGTGTCCCGAGGGAACTCGCTGAGCATACTCTCAATATTGATCCAAAGTTTAAATCGGTTAGGCAGTTTCTCTGATGGTTAAACGAGGAAAGGCGCAAGGCCATTAGAGAAGAGGTGGCCCGACTCTTGGCATCCGGGTTCATTGTGGAAGTCTTTCACCCAGAGTGGTTAGCCAACCCGGTGCTTGTACTAAAAAAGAATGGTACCTGGCGTATGTGTGTGGATTACACTGATTTAAACAAGGCTTGTTCGGCTGACCCTGTTGCTCTCCCCCGTATTGATCAGATCATCGATGCTATGGAGGGTTGCGGACATTTGAGTTTTTTGGATGCTTATTCAGGTTATCATCAGATCAAGATGGCAGTCAAAGATCAGGAGAAGACAACTTTTATCACTCCTTTTGGAGCTTTCTGCTATGTGTCTATGCCTTTTGGGCTTAAGAGTGCCCAGGCGACTTATCAACGGTGTGTGCAGAATTGTCTTCACAATCAGATTGGGTGTAATGTTCATGCTTATGTGGATGATATAGTGGTAAAGTCCAGGAAAGAGGAAACCTTGGTCACAGATCTGAAAGAGACCTTCGATAACCTCCGGGTCTACAAAATGATGGTTAACCCGGCTAAGTGTGTTTTTGGAGTCCCAGCCGGCAACCTCTTGGGCTTTTTGGTGTCCAACCGAGGTATTGAAGCTAACCCGGAGAAGATTAAGGCAATCACATCCCTGGCCAAGCCAACATGCATCAATGACGTTCAACGGGTGGTGGGTCGTGTGGCTGCTTTAAGCCGGTTCATAAGCCAGTTAGGAGAGAAAGCGATGCCTTTGTATCAGATGATGAAGAAAACAGATGATTTTGTTTGGAGTGATGCTGCGAACTCTGCTTTTGAGGATCTAAAGGAACAGCTTGCTGAGCCACCCTTTCTTGCTGCTCCAATTGAGAAAGAGCCGCTATTGTTGTACATAGCCGCTAACTCACGGGCTGTTAGTGTGGCAATTGTGGTGGAGCGCAAAGAGGTTGGCAAGGAACATCCGGTTCAACGGCTGGTTTATTACGTCAGTGAGGTACTGATCGAATCTAAACAAAGATATCCACATTGGCAGAAGCTCGTGTACGGGGTGTTCATGGCAAGCCAGAAGCTCAAGCATTACCTTCAGGGTCACCCGATCACTGTGGTTAGCTCTGCGCCTTTGGGGGACATCATCCAAAATAGAGAGGCTACTGGAGGAGTCGCCAAGTGGGCCATGGAACTTGGATCTCATGGGTTGAAATATGTGCCACGTACTGCGATCAAGTCTCAGGCGCTAGTTGACTTTATTAATGACTGGACAGAGATGCTGATGCCGGAGGAGATACCAGACAACACATATTGGACTATTCACTTTGATGGGTCCGGACAGTTGGAAGGCTCGGGGGCTGGAGTTGTTTTAACCTCCCCTCGAGGTGACAAATTTTGTTATGTGTTGTGGCTGATGTTTCCTTGCACTAACAACGCAGCGCAATATGAAGCCTTGCTCCATGGTCTTCGAGTGGCCAAAGAGATGAGCCTGAGCCGGTTCCGGTGTCTTGGCGACTCAGATTTAATGGCTCAACATGTATCAGGCAAGTGGGATTCCAAAGACCCTCTCATGGCGCTTATTGCCGTGAAGTTGATGTTGTTGCAGGACATTTTAAAGGATATCAGGTGGAACATATTGACCGTAGGAAGAACGAAGCAGTTGATGCTTTAAGCCGGTTGGGATCTCAGCGTAAGCCGATGCCACCTAACACCTTTTTGGATGTTTTGCATAACCCATCTGTTAAGTTACCCACAGAAGAAGATCTAGCTATTCCTGACCCGGAGGCACAATTGGTGGCGGCTCTTCATGTCATCCCAGATTGGACAGTGCCGTTCTTGGCTTATATAACCCGGGGCAAGCTGCCAGCGGATGAGACCCTGGCCCAACAGATAACCCGGCGGTCTAAGTCAATGACGATTTCTGACAGAGAACTATACCAACGCAACATATTGGGAGCGTTTCAGCGGTGTGTTTCCCCTGAAGAAGGCCAAGAAATACTTCGTGAGATCCATGAAGGCCATTGTGGTCATCACGCCGGGTCAAAATATCTGGTGGCCAAGGTTTTTCGTCATGGTTTTTACTGGTTGACGGCTCACACTGATGTAGAGGATTTGGTCAACAGATGTGATCTGATGTCAAAAATTCGCACGGCGAGCACATGTGCCGGCTCAAGAGCTAAGGATGATTCCAATCACTTGGCCGTTTGCGGTTTGGGGGCTTGACATGGTTGGACCTTTCAAAAGGTCTAAAGACAAAAAGACACATCTTTTAGTGGCAGTTGACAAATTCACAAAGTGGGTTGAGGCAGAGCCGGTGAGTAAGTGTGATGCGGCCACGACGGTTCAGTTCATGAAAAAGGTGATCTTCCATTTTGGTTTTCCACACAGCATTATCACTGACAATGGCACTAATCTATCCCAAGGGGCTATGGAGGAGTTTTGTCAACGTGAGCATATTCGGCTTGATGTCTCTTCTGTAGCTCATCCTCAATCCAATGGTCAAGCTGAGAGAGCAAATCAGGAAATCTTAAAAGGTCTCAAGCCCCGACTTATGGTTCCCTTGCAGCGAATGCGGGGTTGTTGGGTCGAGGAATTACCCTCGGTGCTATGGAGTATCAACACCACACCTAACAGGTCTACAGGATACACACATTTCTTCGTGGTGTATGGAGCAGAAGCAGTGTTCCCTAGTGACATCCGTCATGACTCACCCCGTGTGGCGGCTTATGTTGAAGCTAATAATGAACAAGCCAGACAGGATGCACTTGACTTGTTAGATGAGGAAAGAGACTTAGCAGCGGCGCGATCAGCAATTTATCAACAGGACCTGCACCGTTATCACAGCCGCCAGGTTAAGTCCAGGACCTTTCAAGAAGGCGGCCTGGTGCTCCGGCTCATCCAGGATCTGTCAGATGCACACAAGTTATCCGAGCCTTGGGAAGGACCCTTTGTGGTCAGCAAGAACTTAAACAACGGGTCATATTACCTCATTGATGTTCGAGAGCACAAAGACTCACGTAAGTCGGAAGAGGAGACCCGCCGGCCGTGGAACATTGCTCAAGTTCGGCCATACTACACCTGAGCCACCGGCTCTCATCATGTACATACATTAACGTTGTATATGCTATGATAAGTAATAAAGCAGGACCATCGGTCTCTTTTCTTTTCAAAGATTACGCATCTTTGTTATTTTTTACTATTTTCAAATGACTATTAAGGAGCTGATCATATTTGAATCAAGTTTAACCTTTCTTGTCCGGCTTATGATCGTATTCGAATCTAGCTGCAAACTATCATGGTCATTTGGGGGCTTCCTGTTCAAACATAGGTCGTATTCGAACCAAAGAGAACATAGCTGTCGGTACCCTCTTGATCGGCGCAACGCCAAAGCCACTGGGGGCTATATGGTCGTATTCGAACCTTAGCTTAACCCCTTTGGTCCAGTTTACTAATCGTATTTGAATCAGAAACCCCCAACCTTCAATTACAAGGTTAATTTTGTTTACCACCTGTTATTCGCTTTATTGGTTTTTTGTTGTCTCAATTTCACAAATAATCAGCATGGTCTTTTCACCGGCTGGGCTATTTGACAACAAGCCGCCAAGGCATGATAATCATTCAGTATTCAGAAGCATTGACTTCTCAAAAAGACTGGATTATCAACTTCATCACCCGGGTTATTTAAATCGGTGGTCCGGAGATCGAAAGTACAAGTATGGCTATTGTTTATGAGCAATTGCCTCTTGTATTAATCAAAGGGTTATTTCAGCCTTGTTTCTCTTTTTATGTCTGTTTATGTTTTCTACTATGGTAAAAATATTGGCTATAAGCCGGGTGTTCTAACCCATTCGGTACTAAGCCGCCAAGCCAGTTTTTTCTCTTGTATCTACAGGAACAAAGCTGAAGTATTGCAGGGACAACCATAAAATATGATGCATATATTGACATCAGGAAACATAGAATCACACATAGTGTTTTATGCGCGATGGCATAGGCAAAGCATGCAGTGTTTTCACAGCTAATCTATTACAAGGCTTTTATAAGCCGATGAAGATGGTTATCAGTCCTCCCTCGCTAGTTCACCGCCCTCTGCTGATTGGAAGCTGGGTTTTGACCAATCAAAACCGTTCATGGCAACAAATTCCGCTTCTTCATCAATCAGGCCGGCCGGGTCAACTTCCGTAGAAAATGTATGTTCACGAACAGGCGGGATTAAATCTATCACCTTGTATGAGGGAGTTTCCATCTTCTTATTTTCCACATCAAAACCCGGCTGATACTTGTCGATATTGGTTTCATCTCCAAGAATAGTTGCCTGAGGTCAAACTCCGCGCACGCAAGCATGAAGTCATCTTGTTCAAAGGGAGATTCGTCTTCCTGCCCGGTAGGATACCCTCTTGTAAGTGCATCTAGTGCCACCCCTAGTTGGTTTTGGAGTATTGACGACAAACCTAGCTGAGGGACTAATGTGTTTGTGAGAATTGCAGGAAAACACAGGTAGAAGTCCCTCATTGATTCGGTTTTACTACCAGAGATGACCCCTAAAAATGTACGAAGACATTGAAGACAATGGTGGTTTATGAAGATATTCATATTGAAGACAATGACATGAGAAGACTCCCTATGAAGCTTTTGGAACTCGAAGACCTAGATCCTTCGTAGTTTTATTTCATTCATGTTGTGTCATAGGAACCACCGTACTGTTAAGTGGGGTCGAAGAGAACCAGTCAGAATGACTGAAGTGATGCCTAATTCAAATCCTATGTCTTCGAGCGAAGACTTTGAGAGAAAATCCTTGTCCAGAGTCAGACAAGTCAGCTTTACTTGTAGCCCAAGTAAAGTTGCCGTGTGAGTTCAAAATTCGACCGTTGGTACACGTGTCAGTTCCTTAGTGACCCAGGGTCATTTCGGACAAATCAGGTCGGGTTGCCAAGTGGCTATAAATAGTCCACCCCCACAACCATAAACGGTTGGCTGCTCAGATTTCAGTGCACGGCTTTTGTCGTTTGAGAGCAACCCACCTCGAAGCCTTTGAAAGAAAAATTCCCAGTGAGGAGAAAAGCCCTAACCACCCAGAGCCAGAGTAAATTGGGCATCACTTAAGTCTTCGTGTCTGTGTGATTTGAAGACTTATTACACTTGAGGACTGTGCATCCTCCAGACGGTTAGGCGTCGCGTTCTGAGCATCCAAGAGAAATTGTGGATTGTCAGTGAACGAAGTCTGTGAAGGTTTGGGAGTCTACCTTGAAGACTTACCTGAGTGATTGGGCGAGGTCTGTGTGACCTTAGCTCAAGGAGGAAACGGTGAGGACTGGGTGTCTTGGACTAAGTGTCCTTGACTGGGTGTCCGGGACTGTGTGTCCTTTGGTTTAAATACCTAGCCGCTCCAACCAGACGTACAGTTGTCACAGCAACTGGAACTGGTCCAACAAATCATTGTCTTCAACGTGTCACTGGTTTCATCTTCACTTCCTTTCACTTACAGTTATTCATTGTGAAGCCATTGCATGCTAGCTTTATCTTTTGTCTTCACAACATGAATGTATGATCTGTTCGGCTTCATAACTTCTTCCTACCTGATCCTTATTACACTGAAGCTGTTTGTCATTGCGCTTTCACTCTATTGAATACATGACCATGGCTGGCCTAGTGTAATCTAACTTCCGCTGCATACTAATAGGCATGATCTTCACTGTTTGTCTTCACAACTCTCACGTTTTGAAGACTTTCATAAATATCGCCTATTCACCCCCCCTCTAGTCGATATAACGCACTTTCAATTGGTATCAGAGCGAGGTACTCCCTTGTTCTGTGTGATTCGGTTTAACCACCTGGAGTTTTAGCTATGTCGACTGCAGGGATAATCAAAGTCTCCGCTGCTTGTCCCGTCTTCGATGGAACTGAATATCCCTACTGGAAGAATAAGATGCGCATGCATCTTGAAGCCATTGACGTCGACCTATGGTATGTCGTCGAAAACAGCGTTCCCAAGGCTGGAGAAGGTGTCACTGCTGCTGATGTCAAGAAGTTCGTTCAACTGGACTCTACTACCAAGAATATCATCTGTGGTCATCTGACCAAAGGACAGTATGGCCGTGTGAGTGCCTTGAAGACATCCAAACTGGTCTGGGATTGGCTCTCTAAAGTTAATGAAGGCATATCAACCCAGAGAGATCAAAGAATCAGTGTCCTTCGCAATCTCTTCAACCGCTTCAAACGAAATGACAATGAGAATGTCCAACACACCTTTGATCGGCTCACTGACATCACAAATGAGCTTCAAGCCCTCGGCGCTACTGAGATCACCAAACATGAAATCGTCAAGACGCTGCTGAGATCACTTGATAGTTCGTTTGACATTCTGGCCCTGATGATTTAAGAACGTCCTGATTTCAAGACACTCGATCCGTCTGACATACTTGAGAGGCTCAACACGCATGAGTTTCAGCTTTCTGAGAAAAGAGATATCTACAGTCCAAACTATGGGCGAACTCGTGCCTTGAAGGCAAAAGCTGTCTCCTCATCTGAAGAAGAATCTGACTGCAGTTCTGATGATCCTGAAGACATTGGAAGAGAACTTGCAATGCTAGTGAAGAAGTTTCAAAAATTCACCAAGAAGAAAGGCTTCAGAAAATCTTCACGATCAAGCTCAAGGAATGATGAAGCTTCTGCTCATGACGACAAGAAGAAGAAGAAACACTCAAAGTCTTCTTCCAAGTCTTCATCAAAGTCTTCATCACACAACAAGAGCTCATCTGGCAAGGGGCGTGCGTTTGTAGGCAAGGAGATGGATTCAGAGGAGGAATCCGCATCTGAGGAGGCAGAGGTGGAATCTGAGGAGGAATCTGATTCTGGCACTGCGAGTCTGGTACAGCATACGTCGCCAAGTCCATCTTCAACACTGAAGTCAATAATTGCATCACCGACACCGACGCAAATGACAAGAACGACTCCACTCCTACCTACTGCTTCATGGCACGCGGTGCCAAGGTAAACACACGCACCACTCGCTATGAAACATCCAGTGACGATGACTCTGAATGTGATTCAAAACCTAGCTACAAAACACTTGCTAAAATTGCAACTGAACAACAGAAAGCTATGGAACATATTCAAAAACTGTTAGACAGAAGCGATGATCTGTTGGGTGCTGAAATGACTCAATCTGAATCCTTAATTGAAGACATAAAAAACCTTCATGTTAAGTATCAGGAACTTGAAGATCGTCATGATACTCTCTCAACAACTCATGAAAAGCTTTCCTATGACTATCTTCAAAGGAAGCAAGAACTCGAGAAATTGAGGGTGGCTCATGAAGATCTTCAAAAGGAAAACGAGTCACTTCGCGCCGAACAGATCAGTCCCGCTCAGGAAGGATTTGAACCACCATGTCTTAAATGCATTGAGCGTAATAATGCTAATTCTGTTGCTGAATGTTCCACTGCTACTACTGTTCCAATATCTTCAACTGTTGATGTGGCAACTAACCCCTCTGCTGAGGATACCACTGCTATTGCTGATGAGAATGCTAGGTTGAAGACATTGCTTGAAACAGGGATGTACAAAAGTCTGAAAGGGCATCAAACATTATGTGATGTCCTTAAGAAGCAGATTTTGAACCGAAACCCTAGGAAAGAGGGTGTTGGGTTCGTGAGGAAAATCAATGCAGATGGCTCTTACTGGAAACCTGAGAAGTACCCCAAAACTACATGGGTTGCTGCAAAGGAACTTTTAGCAGATCCATCCAATTTATCTGGCTTCACTTGTGCTAACCCAATTATCATTGATGAATCCTTTGATGCAAACTATAAACTGTTTAAGAATCAGAATGGTGAAGTGTTTGCCAGGTACATTGGTACTAACTGCAGGAATGGACCAGCTATGAAGAAGATCTGGGTTCCGAAAACATGTCTGGAAAATCTTCCTGTGAATGTCTTCATGACACCTCACTTGAAGAAGACAAACCTTGGTCCAAAGGCTTCATACAGACAGAGGACTCACCTGAGTCACACTAACGCAAATGTTTTGCAGGGAAACCATACTCAGGCATATGAATATGAGAGCGGTTCATCGAACCGTCATATTCATATGACTAAAAATTATTCTGCTTATGCCTATGAGTATTATTGTCCCCCTGCTAGACTGTTTGCTAAGGCTTCAAAGCCAAAATTCTCAGATGCTGCTCTTAGACTCATAGCTTCTAAGCCACCCTTGAAGATGTGGGTGGTTAAGAAAGCTTAACTTCTTTCTGCAGGGAAAGGTCTCCAGCACAAAAACAAAATCTTCTGATGCTATTGCTGGGGACCATAAAAATCTTGTGGGGCGCAAGATAAACTGCCCAAATGGCATCATTATGTACTTCGTTCCTGAATCGCATGCTACTCTCCCCATTAGTCCTAATCTGGATCTAAGTTTTCATAACCCACTGGTTCGTCAAATGTTTATGCTTCACAACACTCTTCATGAAGCCTATCCCCCTAACTGCACTGTAGGGTACGATACCAGCGACTTCAAAGTCTTCAGAATGGATTATTGACAGTGGGTGTACAAATCACATGACTGGCAAAAGAAGCCTTCTTATGGACTCAACTATACGTCCATCCGACAAGAGCCACATTACATTCGCTGACACTGGTAAAAGTAAGGTATTGGGTCTAGGTAGAGTTGCAATCTCAAAGGATCAACACATGGATAAAGTCATGCTTGTTGAATCCCTTGGCTTCAACTTAATGTCTGTCTCAATGCTTTGCGATTTGAATATGATTGTAATGTTTGGCAAATATCGCTGCCTGGTGCTAATGGAATCTGACAAATCTCTAGTGTTTGAAGGGTATAGGAAAGGTGATTTGTATGTGGTAGATTTCTCAGCAGGACCACAACTTGCAGTATGTCTTCTTGCAAAAGCTTCAGAATGCTGGCTTTGGCATCGAAGGCTTGGGCATGCTGGCATGAGGAACCTCCACACCCTTGCGAAGAAAAAGCACGTCATAGGCATCGAAGGCGTCAAGTTCAAGAAAGATCACTTATGCGGTGCCTGTGAAGCAGGGAAGATGACAAGGGCAAAACATCCTTCAAAGACAATCATGACCACTACTCAACCCTTCGAACTGCTTCACATGGATCTTTTCGGTCCCACTCACTACTCAACTTTTACTACTTCTGCATGCCTCTATGGCTTCGTAATTGTTGATGATTATTCTAGATATACTTGGGTGCACATAATCCTTTACAAGACTGAAGTGCAGGATGTCTTCAGACGCTTCGCAAATCAAGCTATGAACAATTTTGGCGCCAAGATAAAGCACATCAGAAGTGACAATGGCACTGAATTCAAGAACACTGGCCTTGATACATATCTGGATACCTTGGGCATCACACATGAATTCTCAGCTCCATACACGCCACAGCAGAATGGCGTCGTCGAACGCAAGAACAGAACACTCATTGAGATGGCCAGAACAATGCTAGATGAATACAAGACTCCAAGAAAATTTTGGACTGAAGCCATTGATACTGCATGCCATACAATCAATCGTGTTTATCTTCACAAGCTTCTGAACAAGACATCCTATGAACTCCTAACTGGCAAGAAGCCAAATGTCAGTTATTTCAGAGTATTTGGCGCAAAATGCTGGATCAAGGACCCACACCACACCTCAAAGTTTGCACCAAAAGCACATGAAGGTTTCATGCTTGGATATGGAAAGGATTCGCACTCCTACAGAGTCTTCAATCTCTTCCACTACAAAGTGCTTGAAACAGTGGATGTGCGATTTGATGAAACCAATGGATCACAAAGAGAGCAATTGCCAAATGTGCTAGATGAAGTTCCAGCAAATGAATCAATCAAGCTTATGGGAACTGGAGAAATTGTACCTTCTGAAGCTCAACCTGAAGAAGAGCTTATCATCTCAGCACCTGATCCACATGGAGACAATGCTCAGCCTGAAGATATACCTTCAAATGACCACATAGATCAGCAAGAGCAAAGTCTTCGCCCCACACACCCTCGTGTTGCAAATGAAGTACAAATTGACAAAATACTGGACAGCATCAATGCACCTGGTCCACTCACTCGTTCAAGGGCAACTCAGCTAACAAACTTCTGTGGGCATTTCGCATTCGTCTCAATATCAGAACCCAAGAAAGTTGAAGAAGCCTTCATGGAACCTGAATGGATTCAAGCTATGCAAGAAGAGCTTCAACAATTTGAGCTGAATAATGTATGGGAACTGGTTAAGCGTCCTGATCCACGGAAGCACAACATAATAGGCACCAAATGGATATACCGCAACAAGCAAGATGAGCATGGTCAAGTTGTCAGAAACAAAGCTCGTCTAGTTGCTCAAGGATATACTCAAGTGGAGGGCATTGACTTCGATGAAACATTTGCTCCTGTGGCTAGGCTTGAAGCCATACGCATACTGCTGGCCTATGCAAATCATCATAACATACTTCTCTATCAGATGGATGTGAAAAGTGCCTTTCTCAATGGCAAGATTGAAGAAGAAGTGTATGTTGCACAACCACCTGGCTTTGAAAATCCAAAACATCCTGATATGGTATACAAGCTCAACAAGGCACTGTATGGCCTCAAACAAGCCCCTAGGGCCTGGTATGATACACTCAAGTACTTTCTGAAAAGCAAAGGCTTCATACCTGGTTCCCTGGATCCCACTCTTTTCACGAAGACATATGATGGTGAACTGTTTGTGTGCCAAATATATGTGGATGACATTATCTTCGGCTGCACCAATCAGAAGTATAGTGAAGAGTTTGGATACATGATGCAAGAGCAATATCAGATGTCCATGATGGGGGAGCTGAAGTTCTTTCTCGGTCTTCAAATACGGCAACAACGCAACGACATCTTCATATCTCAAGAGAAATATCTTAAAGAGTGCCTGAAGAAGTTCGGTATGCAAGACTGCAAAGGCTTCACAACACCAATGCCAGCCAAGCATCATCTGGGTCCCGACGACAATGGTAAAGAGTTTGATCAAAAGGTATACCGCTCCATGATTGGGTCTTTGCTTTATTTATGTGCATCTAGGCCAGATATCATGCTTAGTGTTTGCATGTGTGCTCGATTTCAAGCGACACCAAAGGAGTCGCATCACTTAGCTGTGAAGCGAATTCTTCGATATTTGGCTCACACCCCAACTCTAGGATTATGGTATCCAAAGGGCTCAGAGTTTGATTTAGTTGGATTTTCGGATGCTGATTATGCTGGTGACAAAGTTGATCGCAAGTCTACATCAGGCACATGTCACTTTCTGGGACGATCACTTGTATGTTGGTCTTCAAAGAAGCAGAACTGTGTATCACTCTCCACTGCTGAATCTGAATACATTGCTGCTGGATCTTGCTGCGCTCAGCTTCTGTGGATGAAGCAAACACTCAAGGATTATGGCATTCATCTGAAGCAAGTGCCACTTTACTGCGACAACGAAAGCGCCATCCAGATTGCCAACAACCCAATTCAGCACTCGAAGACAAAGCACATTGAAATTCGTCATCACTTTCTCAGAGATCATGTTGTGAAGGAAGACATTGATATCATACACGTCAACACTGAAGAGCAATTGGCAGATATCTTCACAAATCCCTTGGATGAGAAGAGATTTTGCAAGTTACGGTGTGAGCTAAATATCTTGGAATCCTCAAATGTCCTGTGATCAGGCACACATCCTAACACTTAAGCATATTGATGACTTAGATGTGCAACTCACGAAGTAGCGTATATCTTCAAACAATGAAGACATACATTCTAAGTGTGAATACATTAATGTGGAATTTGACTTCGGAGCGCCACGATAATTGTGCGCCGTGTCTGGGTCTAATACTTCCTATACGGTGGGTAACGCCACCACCAAACGTTCCATTTTGAAGTGTTTCTCTCATGGCATTACCTCTCAATGTCTTCACAATTGGTTTGGTTTCATTCTCAATATGTCTTCATGATTATCTTCACTGCGTTGATTATATGGATATATATGTACTGATGTTCTGTCCTCTACAGCATTCACTTATAGCTATGTCTTCTTGGTTGAATCTTTTGAACTAAGTGAATGTGATCGGACCCTAACCTCTCTATGCTCTCTATCTCAAACTCTATCTCTCCAAGTCATATGCATTCTGTTGTAACTGTCAAATGTCTTCACTGTGTCCTTGTCAGCTGAAGACATAGTGACAACCATAAAAGTCCATTTTTAATGCTCATTCCTCCACATAAGATCCGGAGAAGCAGGAACGACTGCCCGACAATTTAGGCGTGCGTGGGACGTGGAACAAATCCCAATCGTCCTCTAACTGGCCACGCGTGCCTCAAATGCGAACCGCCAGGGGTACCTGCATAATAGCGCAGTGCCGCCTCTATCCCTATAAATATACGATTCACTGCGGTCATTATCTCCTTCTTCCACCCTCGCACGAACCCTAGCGCCACCGCTAGCACTCGACGATGCCGGCGACGAAGCGCTTCACTGCCGCAACCTCTCCGACGCCGTTTTCACGCCGATAGCGGACATCGCTCTCTCCGCCGTCGCCGTAGGTGTCTTCCATTGCCAAGTTAGGGCACAGAGGATTGAACTGCTTGACCTCAACTCTCACTTCGTCTAGCAGTTCCAAGTGTGGTAAATAAAACCTCTTTTTACAACCTCTTTTGATCCTACAGTTCAGTCACTTTCTGCCATAAGAAGTTTCTCTTCACACCAGTTAAATCTCTCGCTGCATCTCATAACATGCCTAGTATATTCACTTATGCTTCGTAAAGTAGTTAGATTCCTCACTTGTACTGATCTATGGGTTCGTACAAATCTAGAACCAACTTCTTATCTATAAGTGAATGTCTTCGCATAATGAGGTCAATGTCTTCTAAACCGATTTATCTTCAAAATCTTCTGAGAATGCATATGACCTCTTCCCTTTCCCTCGCACCTTAATGCTGTCACAGGTACATGTCCGTGGGAGAATCCTTTGGTTCTCATAGTCTGCATTCATTTGCAGAGTACTTGCAGCATCACATCAACTCGCCTGAAGCCAGTTCTTGCAAAAGGAAGCCTTTGAAGCCTTTGAACATCTTGAAGCCTTCCAAGTTATTCATGGCTTCAGAAACAGCAGCAAGGAAGGGAGGCAGACAGCGACGTGGTGAAACGTCCAAAGATCTGCCTGATGAATTGGCAGAGATGTACAAAACTGATCCTGAAGAAAGCTATGGTCAGCGCAAGACACGAATCCAATGGATTCGAAGATATTGGGCAGAGCAATGGTTCCACTACCGCTTCGTCACTCAGGAATATGCGGAGAAGTGCGCCATCAAGAGACCGTGGGGAGATGTATTATACAAAAATCTCGTACCCAGGTCCAGAGACGAAGCCATTGCTCAAGGCTTCTATCCATGCATGGTGAGAGGACCACAGCCAGCTGAGGCACATCCGTCATCACTTCTCTGGTGCCGCGATGATAATCTCTTCAAGCGCAACTTTCAGTTTGCACAACAGTCAGCGAAGATAAACAAGAAGAAATTTGGGCTTGACTTCAACCCTGGTCCCTCCTCACCAAGGGCAGATGGCACACGCAACGCCGATCCCAATATCATCGGGCCGTATGCCAATCTTGCAGGCCTCATCACTCGCATCCTAGTCCAAGGGACTGCTGTGAATGACCCTCCAGCAGATACTGAGTCAGATGACGCCCCTGCTGCTCCGAAGCCAAAGCAGAAGAAGCCAAAAGCTCCAAAATCTTCAAAGCCAGCCGCTTCTCCCAAGATCGCAAGAGTGAAGCCTTTAGCAACTGCACCTCCTGAAGCCAGTGTGCAGTCAGAAGGCTTATCACGAGTGTCCAAGCCCCAAGAAGCCAAGAAGCCTCAGCCACACACAGGCAAAGAGCTCACAGCTGCTGACATTCTGTGCTGCGAAGCCATTGATCTCTCAAGCGATGAAGATCTTGGAGATGATGCTCTTGAGCAGCTCATCAAGAGCAAGGAGGAGGCTGAAATCTTCAACAATCTGCCTCTGTTTGATGTCGCCATCATCCACAACTTCATCGATGAATGGTTTGACACACCAGACATAAGCTTCAATGATCTGCAGCTACCCATAGGCCTCGGTGTTGCCTTTCAAGGTGCAATCGCTTCAAAACTTGCAATAGCCCAGCGAATTGTAGAACTGAAGCAGAAAATTGATCATGAAAAGGCTCAGTTCAAGAAGCACGTGGCCAAGCTCAGTGTGCAAGAAGTGAAAAACTTCAAGATCATGTTGCACGAGCTGAAAGAGAACTTCCTGAAGACGCGTGCCGAAGCTCAAGGCTCGCGAGAACGCATGAAGACTTTGGCTGATCGCTGCGTGCAAGCCTACAATGAGGCAGAAAAGCGCAAGGCACTTGGGCGTCCCGGCATTGACCCCAGGATGGCCGCAAAGAAGAAAAAGAAGGCGGTTGTGCCCGAACCTGAAGCGCCAAGGTCAGAAACTGCTCCGATTGTCTTCCCCGCTGCAACGACTGGCTCGAAGCCAAAGAGTCGATCAACCGCCTCACAGCACAAGAAGACACGGACTGCAGAGGCTGAAGCTAAGAAGAGAAAACATTCTGAAGCCTCTCCTTCTGAACCCATCATCAAGAAGCGCAAGACCAAGAAATCTCGGGCTGCTCCCACAGAGCCCCTGATAGTTGAACCCCTCTGCGTCCGCTATCCTGACACAGATCGTCAGTTGACTGTGCATGAACCCAACACTGAAGACATTCCAGCAGACGAACCCTACGCTGTTGAAGACATTGGTCTCCAAGACAATGTGCAAGGTGATGCAGCCCTTCCTCAGCTTGAGACAAGCGAACAGATCAGTATTGGTCGTCCATTGACGCCAATCACACAAAATGTGTCGTGGGCAGATCGCCCACAGGAGGAAGATGAGCCCCAACCCACTGCAACTCCACCAGCGCCTACACTCCATAGGCTTCGCAAAGGGCCAAGGGCTCAGGCTGCTGAAGACATTCCGGCTGCATCAGCCGAAGAGCAAGCAGAAATACCACAAGCTCCAACTCCCCCGCACCAACAAGAAGCAGTTCTCAAGGAGAACGTGCCTGAAGCTGAAAATGTTGAGGCTGCCACAAACAACGCCGAAGCAAGTGTGGAGCCCTCCCCAACTACAGCTTCATAAGACACCGAAGCTACTGCTCCTGAACATTCTGTGCCTGAGTCTACTGCCGGACCACAATTCAACTATCATATTGTGCATAGGCCCCAGGTCCAGAAGCCGATCCCACGACTACCAAGGTTCCCAGGTCCTGCATCAGCTCCTGGTTCCTTCAACATCAACGGCTTCAGGGCAGATAACACGTTTTTCGACCGCTCCAAGAACCCTTATTCAAGGGAACGGATTGTATCAGATAGGTTCTGGAGCCATCAACAGCGCAGCTATTTTTCATGCATCCTTTACAACCAGGGCCGCATCTTTCCTCACAAGCGCCTTGAGGTTGAAGCTGTTGTTGGTCTGCCTGGTCTGGAAGAAGCACTGGATTGCTTCAAGCAAGTGGGTTTGCTGCCATTTATCACTGATGAAGAGCACTGGAACGAAGAGCTTCTGCTCCAGTTCTATGCCACTGTGCATATCAAAGGCTATAACAGAGATCCGAAGACATGGATTCTGGAGTGGATGACAGGCAATATCCATCATGAAGCCAATGCTTTCGACCTAATTGAGCTTACCGGCCTTCCCACTCCTGGCGAATTCTTTGAAGAAGGGTGCCAACTCCATGCTGAAGCAATTGAGAGCATATTTCAGCGTCCTGAGCCAGATATGAGTCAGATGCTCTCAATGATGAAGCCACTGCCTCCGAATGCACCCTATCCAACTAGGTTCTTCGTTGAAGACTTAGAGTACTTGCCCAGAACAATATATCATATCATAAGGCGGACTCTATGGCCTGTCAAGGGACACTCTCGATATGCGACAATTGATGGTGCAATGAAGACTCTCATCTTCTGCATTCTTCATGGCAAATGCTTCAATGCACAGGATCTCTTCATCCGTCAATTTGCAGCGTCTGCTTCAGAACTGTTTGGATTAAAGTTTTATGCTCCTTGGGTTATGAGGCTGATCAAGCTTCACTCTGCAATCTCCTATCAACCCTCAGCCCGCAATCATAGGATATTTTTGCCAGATGTGGACACATCTGCTGAAGCAATATATCCAGAGCCGGCCAAGCAACCACTAAGTCTTCAGAATGCAGAACACCAGAGATTCACTCAAAATATTGAAGGTGTTGAAGCTCTCTCCCGAGTGTATCCAATGGCTGGCACCACACGTGCCCCTGCATCAACTGAAGCCACCAACAGCACAGCTGCAAAGAGACCCAAGAAGCGCGCTCGTGCACTCAATGACAGAGAGCTTCTTGTGGCTCTTCACCAAAAGCAAGATAGGCATCACGACTGGCTCAAGAGGCAGATGAGAAGCATCATGCAAGACGTCAATCGCATCAGAAATCTGGCAACCAAGAATGCATTTGTCACACACGAGACCTGTCGCCGCACTTGGAAGGGCCTCACCATGATGTGCCCTGAAGCTGAACTGCATGAGGATGGCTTCATAGAGCACTTCAAATTTGACTCCACGCCTCCAAGAAGAGCGGTGATGCGCAGCACACCATCACTTGAAGAGTCAGAGTTCTCTTCTTCTGCTGCCACCGTGTCTGCCCGGATTATTGAAGAAGAAGACGACACGACATCATCTCCACCTGCTTCAACGCGCGTCGAATCTGCACCAAGCTCGTCTGCACCGCCGCCAAACAACTCCACCGACCCTGGGAACGCGTAGAAACCTCTATGTCTTCAAACCTTTTTGGTCATCACTGACAAAAGGGGGAGAAGCATATGATGGTTATAGTCTTCAAGCGGGTCACTATGGGCGGGTGCCTTCATATTTTGCTACATTTTGCTTCGTGCTTACAACTCCCTTTTTTTGCTATATTTTGCTTCGTGCTTACAACTCCCGTTTTTTTGCTACATTTGCTTCATTGAGTTGTAACACTTAGCCTTGATGGTCGTCTGCTACCTCTTTGTCACTCCGTTTTGCGAAGATAAATTCCGCATGTGCGACGATAAATTCCGCACTCATCTCATTCTGCAGACGTCCATTTTCCATTATGCATGTCATTATCTTCATATACTTTCACATGCATAGTGGATTGTCATAAGTTGAAGTGGATCTCCACAAGTACAACCTGCCATGTGCATTTGCATTCAAGAAGCAAATTACTTATATGCACATCTTCAGGGGGAGCCCTTGCAACTTATGAAGACAATTCTTTTACAATTTCACAAATTATGTTTCCCGTTGAAAACTTCAACTAGTTTGTCATCAATCACCAAAAAGGGGGAGATTGTAAGTGCATCTAGTGCCACCCCTAGTTGGTTTTGGAGTATTGACGACAAACCTAGCTGAGGGACTAATGTGTTTGTGAGAATTGCAGGAAAACACAGGTAGAAGTCCCTCATTGATTCGGTTTTACTACCAGAGATGACCCCTAAAAATGTACGAAGACATTGAAGACAATGGTGGTTTATGAAGATATTCATATTGAAGACAATGACATGAGAAGACTCCCTATGAAGCTTTTGGAACTCGAAGACCTAGATCCTTCGTAGTTTTATTTCATTCATGTTGTGTCATAGGAACCACCGTACTGTTAAGTGGGGTCGAAGAGAACCAATCAGAATGACTGAAGTGATGCCTAATTCAAATCCTATGTCTTCGAGCGAAGACTTTGAGAGAAAATCTTGTCCAGAGTCAGACAAGTCAGCTTTACTTGTAGCCCAAGTAAAGTTGCCGTGTGAGTTAAAAATTCGACCGTTGGTACACGTGTCAGTTCCTTAGTGACCCAGGGTCATTTCGGACAGATCAGGTCGGGTTGCCAAGTGGCTATAAATAGTCCACCCCCCACAACCATAAACAGTTGGCTGCTCAGATTTCAGTGCACGGCTTTTGTCGTTTGAGAGCAACCCACCTCCAAGCCTTTGAAAGAAAAATTCCCAGTGAGGAGAAAAGCCCTAACCACCCAGAGCCAGAGTAAATTGGGCATCACTTAAGTCTTCGTGTCTGTGTGATCTGAAGACTTATTACACTTGAGGACTGTGCATCCTCCAGACGGTTAGGCGTCGCGTTCTGAGCATCCAAGAGAATATTACACTTGAGGACTGTGCATCCTGCAGACGGTTAGGCGTCGCGTTCTGAGCATTCAAGAGAAATTGTGGATTGCCAGTGAACGAAGTCTGTGAAAGTTTGGGAGTCTACCTTGAAGACTTACCAGAGTGATTGGGCGAGGTCTGTGTGACTTTAGCTCAAGGAGAAAACGGTGAGGACTGGGTGTCTTGGACTAAGTGTCCTTGACTGGGTGTCCGGGACTGTGTGTCCTTTGGTTTAAATACCTAGCCGCTCCAACCAGACGTACAGTTGTCACAGCAACTGGAACTGGTCCAACAAATCATTGTCTTCAACGTGTCACTGGTTTCATCTTCACTTCCTTCTACTTACAGTCATTCATTGTGAAGCCGTTGCATGCTTGCTTTATCTTTTGTCTTCACAACATGAATGTATGATCTGTTTGGCTTCATAACTTCTTCTACCTGATCCTTATTACACTGAAGCTGTTTGTCATTGCGCTTTCACTCTATTGAATACATGACCATGGCTGGCCTAGTGTAATCTAACTTCCGCTGCATAGTAATAGGCATGATCTTCACTGTTTGTCTTCACAACTCTCACGTTTTGAAGACTTTCATAAAAATCGCCTATTCACCCCCCCTCTAGTCGATATAACGCACTTTCACCTCTGGCTACGTCCGCCGGGTCTAGATCTGGCACCCAAGCCTTGAAGCAACTCAGGGCATTCAAAGCTCCGGCTCTAGCACATGAGCGCTTCACTTCTTGGAACCCGGCGGGTAAGATTGACAGCTTCTTTAAGACATCGATGAGCCAGTTGGGTCCTTGATTGGCAGGAGAGATAGCGGCAAGTGCTCGTTGTAGGCCAATGTATAACTGATCTACTAAGGTATAGACCGCCTTCAGCTTAATCACGTGGTCTTGACTCAGATTCTTGCTTTGAGGGCCTGCATATGTTTTGAACACGAAGGGTCAGCTAGTGACTTGCAGTTCGGGTCAAAAAAAGGTAAAAACATCAGTACAGATGGCTTACCAAAGATGGCAGACACCATTTGTGACACCCGGTTCTTTAAACCGGTCAGCTCCATCGTAACCTCTTCAAGGGCTGCTTCGGCCTTCTCGGCACATTGTGTCAGAAGCGTTGTTTCTTCAGCCCAGGTTTTCTTCTTGGCAGTAAAGCTGGTTTTTAATTTTTCCGTCTCAAAGAGACTTACTTGCAGTTTGGAGTCAGCAGATTTGATTTCTGCCTCCTGATCCCCTAGCCGGGTCTTCGCATCAGTCAATTGCGAGCTCAGTTCAGATAAGGCATTCTGCAAAACATACCCAGATGAGTCAAGATTTCAATTAAGGTTCAAAAGTCAAGATTCAAGTCTAAAGTACTTTACACTACAAAACCACTTGACACTTGGGGGCTAATGTATGCCAGAACAATTTCTTATGACTCTAAAAACATACTTTAAGTCCCAAGTACTTTACAAAGTAACAACATTTGGCACTTGGGGGCTAATGTATGCTATTCAGCAAGTTTCTCAAGGTTAAGCTGGATTACAATGTTCTTTGGATACGATACAAGATAATTATGAAAATTTAAAGTACCGGCTCATTTATGATCAAATGAACCGGCCCTTGGGGACTACAGGTGAAGCTTTGTTCTATTTTATAGAACTCAAGAAAAGTTTCAAAGGTAAAAGTCTTAGCCTATATCATAAAGTCTACAGATCATTCCGGTTCTCTCATAATCTGAAGACTTGGGGGCTGGTGGAATATAAATAAGCCGGAAGAACATACCTCATATTTCAGCTGCAACTGCTTGACCATTTCAATCTCTGAGTCGTGGCTGGAGTGCATGGCTGAGATAACTGGATAAAATGGCGTTGGCATTCAGATGGTCATAATGTGAAACATCGAAACACACTTTCTGTTTCTCCAACACCTCTTGTTTTGCCGTGTGACGAGCCAACAGGATGGGATTCCCTGGCTCAACAAAGCGGCTCCCGGTGATCAAAACGTCTTGCGCAGACGGTGATGGCGGGTCGGCCGAGCTCGATGGTCCAGTTGCGGAAGGATTCACGGTGGTATCGTCAACGGACGGCTCAGGAGGATTTACTTCATCATTGACAGGTGGGTCTTCTGGGCTTCAATTGATGGAGGAGAAGGTGGCCTTGCCGGTTCAGGTGCAAGGACTGGCGGGTCTTCCACCGACTTGGTCACCTTGGCCTTCTTAGACTTAGCTTGACCACTAAGAGAAATGTTATAGGACTGTCAGTATAAAGAGATGGTTTGAAAAACACAGAAGAAAGAGGATTTTTCCTTACCTAGGGGCAGTCTTGAAGGCCGTAAATTGGGTCTGAGATGAGTCGCCAGAAGAGCGAGACAACTCCTGCAAAGATAAAACAAAGCTAAATAACGCAAGGGAAAGGATACATTAATAGAAATTCAAAGACAAAGAAATAAACCTCATTCGGGCGTTTTTGAGGAGTCTGTGGAAGGACAACAGGCAGTTCATCATCATTCCGGGCCTGACGGTGGCTCTCATGTTGCTGCTTTTTCAAAATAAAATGAGGGTCCAGATAAGCCAAAGGGTGTGAAAACCTTACTTTCCGGGTTACGACTCGAAGTTTCTGTCTTGGAAAATGGGCTGGGTCGAAGGAAATAGTTACCTCTTCTTCCACGGCCTGACTGGCCCCTGTGTCGTCCGGGTAATGATCAGTATTAATAAGATTATTAAAAAGTTGGCCAAGGGAGTCAAGGGCTACCTTCGACTCGGAAGTGTCATCAAGCCTCATCAGGTCCTCAGTAGTGCTTTTCTTCTTCTTGGCCCTCCGGGTGGTTTTATTGGTGTTCATAGCAACAACTCTAGCCTTCTTGGAGGCTTCGTGGTCGTACTTGACTTTCCAGAAGTCAGATCTGGCCTGCAGATGAATAAACAAAGACGAAAGATCAGACAGGTACTTAACATGACTAGGGAAAATGCAAAGAAGGAGGTCAGAGAATGTTTACCTCTGGCGCCGGGTTAAGTTGGCAGAAGGGGTTTAACCCGACTTTACTGCAGTCTTCATATTTTCCACCAAAAGGGTTGACATTGCAACAATATCCTCTTTGGGTAATTGGTCGGAGCTGTGACGAAGAGAATCATTTGGGCCTCCGCCATATTCACACACCAGTTTTGATCGGCGGCTTAGAGGGATAACCCGCCATGCGACCCAGCAGCGGGTCAAGTCAACTCCAGTTAAGCCATTCCCTAATAAGGCATTAATCCTTTTGATTGATGGGATCAGCTTCTTGCGTTCGGCAGGAGTAAGCTTGTCAGGGAGCACGAATTTGGAGTCAAGACGCTCGGAGCGATAACCCGGCAGTGGATGCTCATTTGCTGGTGAAGTGTCTTGACAATAAAACCAAGTTTTATTCCAGTCCTTGGGATGACTTGGCAAGACTATAAGGGGGAAGATGGCGCCTTGTCGACGCTGAATTGAGATACCTCCACGTTCCAGGCTAGGGCCATTGGTGCACTCATTCTGATAGTTCAGATAAAAATACTCTCTAAAGAGTTCTACAGTCGGTTCTTCTTGAAGGTACACCTCGTAGAGAACTTGGAAGTTGTAGATACTGGATATGGAATTAGGCCCGAGGTCTTGAGGATGGAGTTTGAAAAAATGGAGGACATCTCTGAAGAACTTTGAGCCGGGTGGGGAAAAGCCACGGTTCATGTGATCAGAAAAGACGATAACTTTGCCATCTTTTGGATTGGGCCGTTCCTCCTCTGGGTCAGGTGCACGGTAGGACATAGTATTCTTCCCTGGCAAAAAAACCTATGGTAAAGAAGTCCTTCAGAGTGTCCTCAGTGACTATTGAAGGAACCCAGTTGCATACGGTTGGCGTTTTGGATGCCATGATGTTCAAAAATGAACTGAAAGGAAAGCAACCTGCCGGTTCAATTCAATGATAATGGTTAGTTTGAGTGATAATGGTGCAAGGGAGTAATGGCAGCTTAAATAAGGGCTAATGTCATATAAGGAAAAGTAAGCCAACGCAGTAAGCCGCCATGACTACAAACACTTGAGAAATACCAGCGGCAGAATTGGTTAAGTACGGAAACAAACAGGTTTCTGAACTTCTGGATGTTATTATGGATCAAATGGCCGTTCAAAATGAAAATATTTCTAGACCTAAAAATATAGCCCAGATAAGTTCATCAGCTCTAAGAAGATATCTGTGCAAACGAAAGGGATCTTCTAACATCTAAAATGGGTGTAAAACCACTACCGCATGAACTAGGTGTTCCTTTTTGATCAAGAGAGGTTGTGGAAGAGGAACTACCAGAAAGGTTCATGAAGAACAGCGAAGAACACCGATGAACTCACAAACCCTAATGCAGACCTAAAAGTTTGAGAAGACAAGAACTGACAGATGAGGATCTGTTGCGGAGGGTCGTCGCCGTTTCTCTAGACAATTCGGGGTGATGCAGCAGCCGAGCTTGAGGACGATGATGAGTGTTGCGGCGGCGGTGGAGCTCGAGCGATAGGAGGCTTATGAGAGGAAGAAGATGAAGAAGAGAGAAGAATGATAAGAGGCCGGGGCGTGCCTATTTATAAGGAAAGAAGCGAACAGGAGGGTGCGAAAATCGAGGAAGACCCAAATAATTGTTATCCAACTAAACGGACGCCTCGATTCTTGGGAGGCATCAAAAATGAAGATCCGTTGAGAGATGTCGTCATAAAAGTTTCTTATGTTTTCAAGGGATGACGTCATGGCGGGTTACAAAAACCTCTGCGAAGATAAGAAGATGGATTTTGTCTAAGTGTTGAAGATTGACAAAGAACAAAGTTCCAAGTCAACCTGGGGCCTAATGTTGGGGATATAACTATCAGTTATGACCCGCCCAGGAGGGGCCGGGTCAGCCCCAATGGCAAGCACAAAGGAAGCCCAGATGACATTCAAGGCGATAGTTTGTTAAATCTTATAGAAGGCATGAAAGCCTAGAGGCAGCTTAAGGCCCAATATTGTAAACAGCCGTATATAAGGAAAGGCATGTAAAAGAAGTCACCGAGCCGGACACGATTTATGAGTCGGCCGGGACTCTGTAGGCCACCAGGCGTCAACCCGTGTATATAAGGGGACGACCCGGTGGTGGCTTAGGGCAAGAAACAAGAGATCGATAACCAAGCTGGCGAGTTAGCCTCTTGGTGATCGAAACCCCAGCAATACCAACACAACTAGACATAGGCTTTTACCTTCATCATAAGGGGCCGAACTAGTATAAACCCTCTCGTGTCCTTTGTCCCAATTAACCCCTTTAAGCTTCCTAGTTGCGATGGCCGCACGATTAAGTCCTTCCACTAGGACATCTGCCATGACAATTCCGCGACAGCACCCAACATGAAACTCATAGTAGACACCCGAGATTAACCAGATAGTAGACAAGTAGTACTGATTGCTGCCCCAATATGTACCCCACAACCATTTAAAAACTCAAGTTTCAGCATAAGTTTGGACCTGACTCGGAGTCTAATAGGCGAACACGACGATAAAGTAGCATGTCATCATATTAAGCGATGCATAACATAAGCAGACACGGAAGAGTGCGACCTCTCTTGCTGACCCGTGTAGTCCTCAAGGTCATCTGCTCAGTTGATGACGGTAATGCAGTTGTCGTGGCTGCCAGCGGCGGGGAAGAAGATCTGAGGCAGCAAAAGATAGTCTGAGACGGATCCCTGCTATGGTGAACCCTTCCGTCGTTGGAGCAGCTGACATGGGGTGGAACACAGCACCGCAGGAGCAGGACAAACCACACAATTTTTCTTTGACACATATCGGTAATAGAAGTAATTGCGTAAGGGCTTGTTTGAATTTGAGGATTCTAACAATGCAAGGATAGGAAATAGACATGAATAGGATAGGAATACACGTGCAAAATAGAGAATTTAAAAACAGAGGATTTCTGCCAATCCGGGTGTTTGGTTCACAAGAATTGGAAGATCACAGGATGCAAAGAAGCATGGTGAGATTAAGTCAAACCACAATAAAATGTACGTTTATAATGCTATTATGCTACTATCTCTTAGTCTTGTGCTTCATGAATAGGAATTTGAAAAGGAGGACAAGTGGAAATTAAAATTACTACTGTTTTTCTTTCAAGGAGACACTAAAGGAACAAATCCTACAGTTTTCCTTTGCTCCATTCCTTTGCACCAAATTCATGAAAAGTGGTACCATACGAAACTTTCCAATTCCTATGTTTTTCATTCACTTTTCCTTTCAAGCACTGGCGGTTCCAGTAGGCAGTCTTGAGCAAGGAAAAGCCTACACTAAAAAAATGTTTTTGTGCTACTTCTATTACTTTGGACCCATGCCACTGCCCAACTAGCTCAACTCCTAGGGCCATCGACAAATGCACAGCTCAAATGCGCAGAGATAAATAATGATGGCGTTCAAGAGAGTCCATCATGGATAGCTAAGTTGCCTGGTATCTCACTGCTTGTCATATAGTACGATAAAATGATCGTATTTCCCGTTACTCCGTGTGCTCAGTGGACAATATATATAACATGTAGAGTAAAAAAGATATGCAACAAGTGTACAACCTCTTTGGCGAAGCCATGTCGATCTCAGTGTGATTGGGTTGGCCGGTGAGGATGCTCCGCCTGACTTGGTGTAACACTCACAATGCGGCTATATCTCCCACGTGTCGGAGCATGACTTAGAGGCATAGCCGCATGGTAGGCATGTCGCAAGAGGAGTAATCTTTACACATCCCATGTACTGAATAAGAAAGGGATAAAGAGTCAGATTACATTCGCCACTTCACAAAATACATAAATATATCATACATCATCCAAGGTACAATCAAAGGTCCGACTATGGAACCAAAATAAAGAAAGACAACCCCAAATGCTAGATCCCCGATCGTCCCAACTAGGCTCCTCTACTGATCATTCGGAAAGAAACATAGTAACGGCCTGAATCCTCGTCGAACTCCCACTTGAGTTTGGTAGCATCCCTTGCACTGGCATCATCGGCACTTGCATCTGTTTTAGAAGTATTTGTGAGTCACGGGGACTCGGCAATCTCACACCCGCGAGATCAAGACTATTTTAAGCTTAAGGGTAGGAAAGGGTACTGAGGTGGAGCTGCAGCAAAGCACTAAGCATATATAGTGGCTAACTTACGCAAATGAAAGCGAGAAGAGAAGCAAAGAACTGTCGAGCAGCTAATAGTGATCAAGAAGTGATCCTGAAGCTACTTACGTTCAAGCATAACACGAGACCGTGTTCTCTTCTCGGACTCCGCTGAAAAGAGACCATCAGGGCTACACACGCCGAAAAGAGACCATCACGGACTTAGCCCATCACAAGCTCTCACGGTCAACGAAGGATAGTCCTTCTCCCGGGAAGACCCGATCAGTCTCGGAATCCCGGTTACAAGACATTTTGACAATGGTAAAACAAGACCAGCAAAGCCACCCGATGTGCTGACAAATCCTGATAGGATTCACACGTATCTCGTTCTCAGGGCATCACCGGATGAGATAGCCTACGAGTAAAACCAACCCTCGAGTTTCCCCGAGGTGGCCCCGTGGGTGGCTCGGTTTGGACCAACACTCAGAGGAGCACTGGCCCGGGGGGGTGGTTTAAAATAAAGATGACCGTTGAGTCTACAGAACCCAAGGGAAGGTATATGGTGGTAGGTAGGCAAATGGTAAAACCAAGGTTGGGCCTTGCTGGAGGAGTTTTATTCAAAGCGAACTGTCAAGGGGTTCCCATAACACCCAACCGCGTAAGGAACGCAAAATCATGTAACATAACACCAGTATGACGGAAACTAGGGCGGCAAGAGTGGAACAAAACACCAGTCATAAGGCCGAGCCTTTCACCCTTCACCAAGTATATAGATGCATTAAAGTAAATAAGAGATAATAATGATATCCCAACAATATCCATGTTCCAATATGGAACAAACTTCATCTTCACCTGCAACTAGCAATGCAGTAAGAGGGGTTGAGCAAAGCGGTACATAGCCAAACAACGGTTTGCTAGGAAAGGTGGGTCAGAGGCTTGGAATGGAAATATGGGAGGCATGATAAAGCAAGTGGTAGGTAGCACGGCATAGCAATAGAGCGAACAACTAGCAAGCAAAGATAGAAGTGATTTCGAGGGTATGGTCATCTTGCCTGCAAAGTTCTCAGAGTTGTCAAAAGCTTGATGCTCGTAAGCATACTCAACAGGTTCCTCGATCATGTACTCGTCTCCCGACTCTACCCAAAGCAAGAACAGAAGCAAAGGACCAACAATCAATCATGATGCAATGCACAATCAACCTGATGCAAAACATGGCATGATATGCGAGATTTGATATGCAATGCATATGCGTGCTCCGGAAGGAAAAGATTGATCAAGGCATCAACTTGGCAAACCAAGTGTGCCTCTGGAAAGATGATATGATTTCGGTCGAAATCGATATAAAGATCACCGGAATTGGATGCATGGGTTGCAAATGGCAAGCAAAACAAGAATGTCACAATTCTGCGATTAACAGCACGATGCCATCTAGAATGCAACAAGAAACTAAGCTACTGCACTACAACATAACAATAAAGCACATGCCAGTGATGTACTCAAGATTCTTGAAAAATCATGAACACTGAGCTACTGCTAAATCAGAATATAACAGGTTCAAACAATCATGGCAAAAGTGCAAAAGATATCAGCTTCACAGACTTAGTGAAAATACTAACATGCTAGAAATAACATCAGGAAGCAATGTTTAGAGCAAGCAAACAACATGCTACATGAACATATCATAGAAAAACAAGGCATGGCACGAATCTACTAAATGCATAGAACAAAAGTCCCTTACCGATCATGAGCCAAAAAGGCACATAAGATATGATGGCACTCATGTAAACATAGCAAGTTTTATTAACAGTTTTGGAATTAGCAGAAAACTGATCATGGCATAAACAGAAATATGAAGGCATCTTTGCGAGCTCAAATCACTTATCACAAAGCCTTGCATGACAAGATAAGCATACTAACAGCAAGAATACATGTTCATGAAGCTAACCATGGCAAGAGCAAGTTCATAGCATGCATGGATCAACAACAACAAACATGGCAAAATTGATTAACATGTAAACAATCTGCCAGGAACATTTGTTAGCAAACGTAGAGCAAGATTAAGACATGCTAGGACACTCCATAATTACAAACAGGGGCATGGATGGATAGAGCATAACCATATTCCCAAAATACCCTTACTGAAGTTACTCAAAACAAGCATGGATCTCACTGTAGCATCATGTTTACATGGCATGAAAATAACAGAAGGAAAATGACTTAGAAAATCCTAAGTCTCTGAAAACAGCAATATCACGAAGGCTACTTTGCATGCTTGTGCTAGTCGCCACATTGATCACAAAAATACATGGCAAGCACCTCTGTAAATATGGCATGGCATAGACCAAAACACATGTAGAGCTCATGCCCATATGAAGCACACAACAAATGAGACAAAAATGACAAATCCTCATACTCTGATAAGTAACAGCACCTAACAATTATAGCACTCTTGCATCAGTGATTTGGGCATCAAGATAGACTCAAACAAGAATGCCACAATGGAATGAAATGAAGAGCATCTCCTAGTGAACATTTTGATATATCATACGCATGAAACGGAGCTACGGTCATGGAGTTATGATGCAATGAACAGGGGCACAAAACATGAGGGGGAAAAGGACTTGGTGGAATTTTCACCTCCCAGAAACAGATCTAGGGTTCGTGGACACGGAAGTCTAGGATCACCGGGGTTTGTCGCCACGGTGGCCGGAGCTCGCCGGAGTTGGGGAGTCGGCTGGAGAGGAGGGATCCGGCGAGGGGCGGCGTGCGGTGGAGGACGAGGCGCAATGGTCGGAGGAGATGGCGGTGTGGACGTCATGGCCAGGGAGCTCCGGGCGGCGCGGCACGCTGGCGAGGGTCGACGGGCAGCGGCAGAGAAAGCCGGGCGGCGGCCGGTGCGCTGGAGGGAGGCGCGGGGCGGCGCAATGGGCTCGGGGCGGGGAGGGGGGCGAAGCGGGCCTCGCCGGGCCGGCGGCGTGGGGTGGTGGATGGGACACATGGCGGCGTCTGGTTGGTGCGGGCACGGCGGCGGGTTTCGTCCGGTGCGGACCGGACGTGTCCGGCGGTGGAGAGGGAGCGGGGCTAGGGTTTGACTGCGCGAAAAATCCGCGGAGGGCACTTATTTATAGGTAGGAGGAGCTAGGAGTGTCCAAATGGAGTGTAGTTTTCTCCCACACGATCGTGATCCGACGACGGAGGACATGGGAGTGGTTTGGAAGGGTTATTGGGCCGTTTTGTAGGGGTGCTAGGCTGCAACACAAGAGAGGCCTTTGCGGTTCCCCGGTTAACCGTTGGAGTATCAAACGGACTCCAAATGGCACGAAATTTGACAGGAGCTCTACCGATGGTGTACCAAGGCCACTTGGCAAATCTCGGTCCATTCCGAGAACATTTAACACCCGCTCATGAAAAGAGACAAAAGGGGGATGCCAGTGCACGTGGGAGTGTCGGATTGCGAAACGAACAATGGGGAAAATGCTCGGATGCATGAGACAAACACGTATGCAAATGAGATGCACATGATGACATGATATGAAATGCATGACATTAACAAAATGCAATACGAAGACAAAAACCAAACCACGAAGGGAATCTCATAACTTAACGTCGGAAATGGCAAGAGTCGGAGTTACAAATATGGTAAGTTACATCCGGGGTGTTACACTTGGCTGTCAGAGGAGGGGAAGAAGATCCTAGGCATCTAGAGATGGAGCCCGAGGTACTGCTCCGCTGTGATGGAGGGTTTTGTCGTTGGAGCAGCTTGGTGAGTTGTACAACGCCAAGGCTGAAGCAGGACAAGAGAGACAACGTTAACCTGAGTGGAATTCTAATAGCATCTCCAATAGATGACATAAAATACATAACCACAAAGTGCTAGATGTATACATCAGCCACTCATCTTTGAACTTAACTATTGAAATTGAATTTAACTGACGAAACTGAATTTTGATGTCGAAACTGAATTTTACTGTCGAAACTGAACGCACTAGAGGTGAGGCTACACGTCAGTCGACTGACTTTTTCAACTCTGGTCAGTCGATTTTGTAGCCGTTGGATACGAAATCAAGGGCCTGAAGTTCATCTTCAACCTCCACCCCCCTGAGCCGCCAGCCACCATCGGCCAAATAGCCGCTCCCCCCCCTGCCACCCACGACCAGCGGTGCGCCGCCCCGTCCGCCCCGAAACCACCCCACCATCGTCGGCGACCACCGCCCCAACCCTGAACCCTAACATAGATAGTGGGGTACCTCTCTGGCGAGCCCCCTCGTTCTTCCTTAACTCCGGCGAGCCCCCCCCCTGAAAATTGACTGGCCCAAAAGTCGATTCAGTCGACTAAAGTGTAGCTAAATCGGAGCAGCATCGCAGGCAAGAGCAAGAGCGAGAGTAGCAGCACGAGCAAGAGCAGACCAGGTAGGGGACCGAGAGCAAGAGTAGAGAAGCAGCGCGAGCGAGAGCTAAAGCAGCAGCAGCTCCTAATGATGTGGACGCCGCCGCCGAGGGAGCGACGCCGTGGAGGAAGTGGTCGGCGACGCCGCCGTGGATGGAGCCACATCGTGTCGGCTCGGGACCGAGCGCCGGCAGCACTATGAGATCGAATCAAGAAGAAAATGCGGCGATTAGTGTACAACCTCTTTGGTGGCACCGATTAGGCCGCAACTTCATCCGAGGAAACGGTGATGATGATGCTCTTCTGGTGGTGCAAGTGAAGATGGCGGTGTGGGAATGGAGGTGGAGCGAAAGACGAGGGGAACATCGGGGCAGCTCCTTGGAAGTGGAGGACGGGGGTGGCCGAGCCGGCGGGACGACCAGATCGACGACGGATCCTCATCCGGTACGGTGGATGAGGGATGTCGAGGTGTTGCTGTGGATGACGTAGAGGCTCCGGCTGGGTGGCGGACGGAGGAGGGTGTGGGGCTTCGCGGGTTTTCCTGGCCTCGGTGTACGAATGGGTGGGCGGATGGGATGGGAGTGGGGAACCATGGCTTAGGGACGCGCTTGTCTGAAATGTGGGGTAAGTTATGAAAGTACCCCCACCGATTTGAGGCGGTTCTTTTGGTTTAGGGGTATCACAGGCATTTCGCATGTCGGGATTTCATAGGAGGTGGGGTTTTTCGTGCGCGTTGTAATTTTGGAATAGCAAGGCACGGGTTGAGATGGAGGGATTTATCGGAGCACAACTAAACAAAGATATATCTTAAATATTTCGGGCTAACAAGGCGCGGGTTGAAATTTCCGGACAAGCCTAACATGTACTGTACCAAATCAATTTGCACTACAAATGTCATTCAAAACTTTGAATACATGTTATGTTCAATTAAAATATTTCGCTACGTGTATAATGCATGCAACCTAGTACTCAAATGAACGTTTTAGTGCATCCCAAACATATATACTACAGCTTCAATATGAACTAAATTTGAATTCGTTTCTCTATTTGAATAAGATCTACAATAATGATTGTTGTGAAGTCAAAGCATTTGAATTTGTTTCTCTGTTTTAATAAGATCTACAATCTTCATTACTGTCAAGTTAAACCATCATTTGTGTATTATCTTCACAGCACACCACATGATTAGTCTCGAGTTACATATGAACTATACGTACTATATGAACTCGAACTCGATTTTTTGAATCCACTTTATGTTGATTTCAAATCATAGTACATTTCAAGCTCTAGCTAGATCCTCACAAACTAAACCATGTCTCATATGTATAATGTGTTTATCACATTATGTATGGAGCCCCTCCCCCTACGCCAACAAGTATTTAGATGTGAGTTGCAAACACCACACTTTACCACAAATTCAAATAAAATGTGAGAATGTTTGATATATAGTATTGTTTAAATTGTTCGATATTTAGTTGTAAGCTGCAAATGCCACACATTATCACAAATTCAAATAAAATGTGAGATTGTTCGATGTATAGTATGGTTTAGATTGTTCGACATTTAGCTGTGAGTTGCAAACGCCATGCATTATCACATTATGGTATAACATGTGCAAAACCACAACACGCATATCACCGCTATATTCATGCATGCATATGTTTAAAACACTATGATCTCCTGTTCAAATATATGAATCCACTTTCATATCAAATTATGATCTTTGTTAGTCTCTTACAACCACACAATCCTCTAACCTTTGTAGCTACCACTAACTTTCTCTCGTGCATGCACACGCCATCCTCGCACTCCCCCTCCCTCAGCATTATATCCATCGTGCACATTCATTTTTTTTCTTTAGGTCATTCTCCCACAATCTCCACAACTCCTTTCCGACACACACCGATCAATAAACCTCTCCAGCGATGTCTGCCTACAACATACACACGCACCTTCAATCTCCTCCTTTATGTGTCCTTGCCTCGTGTCTCTCATACGGTCCCACACACGTGTAAACTCTCGCCCCTCTTTTCATCGATCTCACAACCGCACACTCATCCCCCTATCTAGCTAGTAGCTGGGCCTCTCGCATCACCTCCTAGCTCCATTCTCTCTGTCTATCCATCTCGTCGGGCCTTATTTCCCTCTAACAAATGGATGTACACCGACCGATCTCCCGCTATACATATAGCTAGCTAGGTCCTTATAACTCGTTTTTCCCCACGCGTCGATCGGTCTACCTCATTAGTTGTGTCTCTCCCTTCCTCCGACAAACAACAATTGATCTACCGATCTAGTTAGGGTTGCTTACCAAACACATGGTTCCCCTTCATCATCCATGGATGTGTCCCGACAGATCTATCACACACAGGCACAATCAAAAACACATCCCCATTCTTATTGATAATATTGCAGTTCCACCCTCAGTTTGTCTAGTAGGCCTCTCCCACCATCTTCGAGAAGCAACTCCATCACCCATCCACCACTCTACCCCTCTCCCTCCCTCTCTCTCTCCTCTCTCTCTCTGTCCCATCCTATTTCCCGTCCTTCAGTTATTTATGGACGTCGACCGATCACCCTCAAGAGATAGCTGGGTCTCTCCTTCTCAACACATATACGAGTAGTTCTACCTCTATAGTTAGGCCTCTGCCTACCCCTCCCCCACCCCCTCGCACACACACACACACACACACACACCGATACATCGAGCGCTCTAGTCATGTCTCCCTGCCACGCACAAACTTGACATGTGCCCTCTGACGTTCCGGTAGCTAGGTCAGTCGCCCTATATCTTTGACTTGCACACACACACAATTTCGATGGCTCTCTTCATCGATCTCGCACCCACCCACTTGATCCTCTCTTCGACTCTATCGATATCTATGACCCCTCCCTCTCTTCTCGTGGATCACCCGACCCTCTATATATGATATGGATAGGCCTCCATTTCACACACATTGCATGCAAAATTTTGTTTGAGATGTCATCGACATATATTCCCGCAAATACATTCACGAAATCAACCTCCCCCAAAACAAAAAACACTCACGAATGCACAAGCCATTTGTCTAGGTTTGTATCTCTCACACACACCCACGTAGGTGGGGGACATGCACGAAGAGAAGAGGTGCACGCACGGTGCACGTACTCCCGTCTCTTTCCCAAACAAATTGGTAACTTGACACGTGGTAACTTGACACGTGTACTGGTTGTCCACTAGATGGAGGGAGGATCGTCTACCACGGGTGAACAAACAAATTGCGACTTGACGCGTTATGTTAAAAAAGAGGCAAACCATGTGGGGCCTACCTTAGAGGCAAGGCTCTATACACTGGAGTACTTTTGATGTGTCCTGTCAACTCGCAGAACGAGGAGAAGCTTGCTTAGTACGCCCGCTCCCTCGCCCATGCGCGCGGTGGCTCGCAGGACGAGGAGAAAATTTTACTAGTACTCCCTCCGTTTACTCCTCATCCCTACCTTGGTTAGAGAGATTATCATATTGTTTGGAATATATGTACTTTAGTAGGTTTCAATATCAACTACTAGTACATACTCCAAACACTGATGTATATAGAGGTATTTTAGAGTGTAGATTCACTCATTTTGCTCCGTATGTAGTCCATATTGAAACGAACGTAATAGTACGCACTCTACCTCGCCCCTCGACCCTCGCCACGTGGTGGACGCGCAGCAATTCATTCAGTCTCATATAGCTAGAACGATACATACTGCAGTACCACTATTGCTCGACTTCCCGAAGAGGCGAAGAGCCAATCGCAAGGTTAATAGTTTGGAGATGCCAAGCGCAAGGTTTATAGGAGAACGAGTAGTAGGTGCCGCGTCATTTATAAATAAAGTTCTTTTTCTTCAGTGGCACATACGCAATATAAATAGGTTCATATGGAGAAAAAAGGAAACCGGTCCAGTATATACATAGGCAGGACGAGCCTACATGGTTGCTTGCTGGGGTTGCTCTCTTAAGTTTTCACACTCTCTCGCACAAAACCACTGTGGCCACATCTCTATCATCCCGGTGGATCACGTCCGCCGGGGGAAGGGGTGGATGCTTAGTGTAGATGCGGTCGCCGTCGCCGACGGCGAAAACCCACTATCGGCACGTCCCGATCAGGGGTCCCCGCCATTCTCTCTCACAAAGCTGGTGAGGTTGCCTTCGTCCATTGCTCACTACTGCGACGTGGGTAGTTGCCTCCTCCCGCCGACCTCCTCTAGGTTGAGCTACGTCCCGACATCCCTCAGGTACGACACCCTTTACAGCCGTCTTGCACCACTGCTCCAGCTAGCCACATCACTCCATGTAGATATTTCTCTACTACTTTTCCCCGCACATACCTCTACTGGCTTCTACGTATTGTATTTGTGATGAGTTTATGTCTCATCAACTAGTCCCAGTAATCTTATTCTAATCATGCTTCTTCAATTTCTTTGCCATAGGGATTCTCATCTCGATTTTGGTGAAACTGCACAAAATGATTCTATGGTCAAACGGTTGCAAACTTCATTTCTTAGGAAGCGTCAACGTTGCCAGCAAATTAAAGCCTGGTTAGGGTTTACGGTTCAAGGGCTAGGGACTGCATGGATCGTTTTTTTCTTTAGTTGTCTCTGTTTCAATGGCTAGGGACTGCATGAGTAGTAGTAGTACTGTATGCCTTACGCCCGCTCCCTCGCCCACGCACGCGGTGGCTCGCAGGACGAGGAGAAAATTTAACTACTCCCTCCATTTACTCCTCGTCCCTACTACCTTGGTTAGAGAGATTATCATATTGTTTGGAATATATATGTCCTTTAGTAGATTTCAATATGAACTACTAGTACATACTCCAAACACTGATGTATATAGACGTATTTTAGAGTGTAGATTCACTCATTTTGCTCCGTATGTAGCATAAAGTTGAGACACTTATTTTGGAACAGAGGGAGTACATATTTGCTATGATCTGTCAATCATTGAGATGCAATAGCATGCATGTTAGTCTCCTTTGTATTTCATGAAATGTTGCAACGGGCAACCTTGGACGGAAGATACATGTAACAGAAGCTGGAAGCTTCATAGCATTGTACTATCTCGCCGATAAATTATAGTACGTACTATACAAGTACTTCCTCCATTCCTAAATATAAGTCTTTGTAGAGATTTCACCATGAACCACATACGGATGTATATAGATGCATTTTAAGTGTAGATTCATTCATTTTGCTCCGTATGTAGTCAACCTAGTGGAATCTCTACAAAGACATATATTTAGGAAAGGAGGGAGTACTATGTAAAGAGTTAGGTGTCGCACGGTGTCCAGAAAATATGGTGATACTGTGAGGTGGGCCATGTAATCACTGAACCTGCGTGTTTTCACTACTGTTGCACTCCTCCGCCGTAAGAATGGAGAAAATTGTAATCTAGTAGTACCTCCTTTCGCCGAAAGCGTGGGACATCCAGCAGTCCTACCACCTCAGTAATAATGACCAATGAGCCGTCAAATCACATAGACCCAGCAGTAAGTTGGATGGACGAAGCAACCATCACTCCGCTTCTCCCTTCAACACAGGCACCAGTGGGAGGTCGCGTCCGCTCTGCCCGGGCATGAATGCGGCACTGACCGTTGCGGACAGGAAGCGCGCGCGGGCGTTGGAGGGGCTTTGGGTGGGCCAGGCTGGTCAGGAGCGGGCGTGGCAGCTGTCCGCCTATCCCTACCAGACGACCGGAAATGAGAGGATGCACCGACTCTAGCGGCTAAAATCATACACTACACACCATCTCTCTGTAGGAGTAGGTCGATCTGTCGCTCTCTCTAACACACACATGCTGTTAAACACACACACGCACACACAAACACACACAGGTTCATAGAATAGGAAAATCGTGCAAGTGCGAAGCCACAGGAAGTGAGCTACAAATGGAGTACGTACAAGAAGAGAAGAGGTGACGAATATTCCATCAAACATGGACTGAGGACTAGTACTCCCTCCGTCTAGGTGTTAAGTCATCCTACGGAAATCAGATATTCCCAAAATGTTTAGGCATCATCCATTAACTTCGCATCTCAATCCCCTCCTAGCCTCGTTGCTAGTGAGCGTTGTTAGTTAGGGAGCGTTTGGATCCTTAGCAAGAACAGCTTATAGCATAGCCGGGCAAGGTTAGGCTTTTGTAATTGTTAAAATATGTTAGCTTTTGTGGGCCAGCTAGCTTGGGTGGGCTAGAAAAACCTTGCTAGCTCAGGAGAGCCAGATCGGCTCGCTTCCGACGGCAAACTTCGCGTAGTAGTAACATAGACTAGTAACATATGCATGTTGTACTAGTCCAAGTTACTCACCACTATGACCAGCCTAAGCAATGTAAGAAAACACTCCTTGATGAAGCTATGTACCTAGGGTAGGGTCACGGATCTATCCAACATACCCTCCCCAAGGACATCTCTACAAAGAATCTGAAGCAGTTGGAGAGAAACCATCATCCACTCGACCACCTTGAAGACACTCGACCACCAGAAGATGAGAAACTCTCCACTCTGCAATGGTCAGGACTTAAACCATAGCTTTATGGGCATTTATAACACTTTACTATAGATGTTATCAGTAACGCCTTTCCTTTATGAGCATTGAACCCTGTGTAATGGAGGGGAGCTGGGGTCCTGGCGCACTCTATATAAGCCACCCCCTCCTCCGGGACAGGGGTTCACACTTTCTGTAATTGACACACATATATTCAGTCGACCGCATGTGGGCTTCGAGACGTAGGGCTGTTACTTCCTCCGAGAAGGGATTGAACTCGTAAACTCGTGCGTACAACTCCTCCATAGCTAGGATCTTGCCTCTATATTCCTACCCCCTATTCTACTATCAGTCTTAGAACCACGACAGTTGGCGCCCACCTTGGGGCGGGTGTCTTAGCGACTTATTGGAGAAGTTGCAATTTTTCCGATCCCCATCATCATGGTTCCGGGCGGAGGTTTGGCTGAGGGCCGCGAGATCTGTCTCGGCGCGCTCGTGTTTGTCGCCGATGACTCTGCTTGGATTCAGGAGGCACCACTCGACGCCGATGCGCTCCCTGCCCGCGGGGCGACGCACTTTCACGCGTGCGTCCGCGGCGTCCTCCTGGGGCAACTATTGACCGAGTACCAGTCGACTCCAACAGCTTTCCCCCTCCCTGCGACCCGCCGGAGCAAGCGCACCGGTCAGTCGAGGCTTCAGCGGTGGGTAAAGCATGCGGTGGCCCGCCAGTCGGCCACCCCTCAAGTCACGGCAATCGAGCCCGACGAGTCTCTCTATGGCCTGTTCGATCTGTCGACTGGCTCCGTAGAGACCGCATCCGAGTGTGGCAGCAGTGACTCGGCAGCGGAAGTCCTGATGGTCAATGGACCACACAGTCCTCCTGGCTTCAATCGTGAAGACGGAGGTGACGGGAACGGCGATCCGTCGCGCGTTCACGAGGAGTACCGCCCCGAGCCTCTCTCCTCGCAGCAGAGGGAAGAACTTCGTCGCCGAAACATGGATGCCCTGCATACTCCTATAGTTGGAGAAACACCCGAGGCCCAGGCCTTGGAGCAGGCTCGCTTGGCCAATCTGGCTGAGCGCACTTGGCTGGAGAACCTCCAGCGCGCACTCGACGATCGCGCTCGTCAATGTGCTCCTGAGTCCAGTCGACGTCAACTTTTTCCACCTCCGACTCAGGTATACCGAACACCGATCCAAAATCTAGCAGTTGCTGCCCGGATAGCAGAGTCGATTCAACCTTCCCAATCCGAAGCTGGCCGAGGTCTGGTGCAGATCAGAGCCTTGCTCCGGGCCGCAGGAGAGCAGAATACGACCGTATCTTAGTCACGGAATAGGATCCATAGCAGATCCGTGGTCACAGATACAGTTCAGTCGGCCCATAGCCCGAGATCGCCCCGAGGCGTGAGGGACGTGGAGATCGGCGTGATCAGTACAGAAACCAGGAGCAGTATGATCGTCGAGCCGATCGCGATGATCGCCGTCGAGTGCCCACACCGCCTCCAAGGAGTGGGTCATATGTGCCTCGGCCACATGAAGACAGACGCCCTCACGGTGTCGGAAGAGGTATTCCAATCGACCCCAGGGAGCCAGGCTTTGATGCGAGATCTATTCTCGTGCAGGGCTTGGTCGACAGAAACAGAGCTCACCGAGATGGCCATGACAGAGATCCGCAAACCAGCAACAGGGTGCATGTCTCTGGTCCAGAGTGCTTCAGCAGAGCTATCAGAGCTGCGGTGATTCCCCCCAACTTCAGGTTGGCGACTGTAGTCAGTAAGTTCACCGGAGAGTCCAAGCCTGACACTTGGCTTGAAGACTAACGAGTGGCTGTCCAGATTGGTGGCGGCAATGATGAAGTGGCCATGAAGCACCTTCCTCTGATGTTGGAGGGCTCAGCTAGAGCATGGCTGAACCAGTTGGCGCCTGGCAGCATCTATTCTTGGGAAGATCTCGCCCGAGTGTTTGTCAAAATGTTTGAGGGTACGTGCAAATGGCCAGCAGGTTTGACAGAATTACAGTGTTGCATCCAGAAACCGAATGAAACTTTGAGGGATTATATCTAGAGATGGATCACCCTACACCAACGGTAGAAGATGTGTCTGATCATCAGGCAATTTGTGCTTTCAAGGAAGGCATCAGGTACCGGGAGTTGAATCTGAAATTCGGTCAGACAGGAAACATGACTCTGACTCGGATGATGGAAATTGCCACCAAGTATGCCAATGGTGAAGAGGAAGAGCGACTCTGGAGTGGCAAGCACAAAGTAGTCACCCATGAAGCCGGAGGAGGAAACTCCAGTCGAAAACAGAAGCGCAAGGCCGAACCAGCTGCTCCGGGTGAAGCCTTGGCTGTGGTTCAAGGAAAGTTCAAGGGGAAGCCCAAAGGGCAGTGGAACCCCGAGAAAGTAAAAGATCAAGATGGAAATGACGTGTTGGATCTGCCGTGCCATATCCACACCAAAAAAGACGAAGAAGGTAATTTCATTTACCCGAAGAACACCACTCGGCAGTGTCGGCTCCTGATCCAGCAGTTCCAAGAGAAACAGCCCAAGGAAAAGGAGAAGGAGGCAGACAAGGCTGAGAGTGAAGGAGAGGATGATGATGGTTATCCCCATGTGAATTCCACTCTAATGATTTTTGCTGATGTTGAGAGCAAAAGTCGATTGAAAGTCATCAACAGGGAAGTGAACATGGTCGCTCTGGTGACACCCAGTTACTTGAAATGGTCATAGACTGCCATTACATTCGACCAGTCTGATCATCCAGCGCACATCGCCACCCCTGGGAGGCAAGCACTGGTGGTCGATCCGGTGGTCGAAGGCACTCGATTGACAAAGGTCCTGATGGACGGTGGCAGTGGCCTGAACATTTTGTATGCAGAAACGTTGCAAGGAATGGGCATTCCGATGTCCAGACTCAGCAAAAGCCATATGAGTTTCCATGGTGTCATTCCAGGCAAGAAGGCTGCATCCCTCGGTCAGATTGCACTCGACGTGGTTTTCGGTGATGCCGAAAATTACTGCAAAGAAAAGTTGACGTTTGAAGTTATGGATTTTCACAGTGCGTATCATGCAATTCTAGGTAGACCAGCTTAAGCGTGATTCATGGCTCGACCTTGTTACCTGTACCTCAAACTGAAGATGCCTGGTCCTAGAGTAGTGATCACTATCTCTGGTAATCGGAAGAAGGCGGAAGAGTGCTTCTAGAAGGGCTCAAAGATCGCCGATGCCTAGATGGTCGTGGTAGAATTGCAAGAATACCAGAAAAATGCAGACCCGAGTGACTTGCTATGAGCCAAGAAGCCAGCCACAGATTCAGCATTCCAGTCATCTGGCGAGACAAAGTCGATTCACATTCACCCGACGGATCCCAATGCTGCTCCGACTCACATTTCAACCACACTCGACTCCAAATAGGAAGAAGCGCTCATCCAGTTCCTCCGTGAGAACTGGGACATCTTTGCATGGAAGCCTTCTGACATGCCGGATGTTCCCAGGGGACTGGTTGAGCATCATTTGCGAGTCAACCCGAAGGTGAAACCAGTCAAAGAGCATCTTCGACGGTCTGCCGTCCAGAAAAGAAAGGCAATCGGTGAAGAAGTGGCTCGGCTTCTGGCAGCTGAGTTTATCCGAGAGATTTACCACTCCGAGTGGTTACCCAATGTTGTCATGGTCCCAAAGAAAGATGACTCGCTCCGCATGTGTATTGATTTCAAGCATATCAATCGGGCCTGCCCGAAAGATCACTTCCCTCTCCCTCGCATCGATCAAATAGTCGATTCGACTATAGGGTGCGAGCGTTTGTCCTTTTTGGACGCCTACTCTGGGTACAACCAGATCCGTCTATACGGACCCGATGAAATAAAGACAGCTTTTATCACCCTGTTTGGGTGCTTCTGTTATGTCACAATGCCATTCGGCTTGAAGAACGCTGGAGCCACATTTATGCTGATGATTCAGAAGTGCCTGCTCACTCAGATCAGTCAGAATGTGGAAGCATACATGGATGACATTGTGGTCAAGACACGTAAAGGTTTCGACCTACTGACTGAACTTGGTGAAACCTTTGCCAACCTCAGAAGGTATGATATCAAGCTCAATCCATCAAAGTGCACGTTTGGAGTTCCAGGCGGCAAGTTACTCGGTTTCTTGTTTCTGAACAAGGAATCGATGCTAACCCAGAGAAGGTAGGCGCTATACTCCGACTGAAACACCCTCTGCGTGTGCATGATGTCCAGAAGCTTACTGGTTGCTTGGCCGCCCTAAGTCAATTCATTTCTCGCCTCGGTGAAAAGGCGCTGCCTCTTTACCGACTGATGAAGAAATCAGATAAGTTCGAGTGGACCCTAGAAGCTGATACAACATTTGCAGAGCTAAAAGCCCTACTTTCCACCCAGCCGATGCTTGCTGCTCCAATCAGCAAAGAGCCTCTACTTCTTTATATAGCAGCCATTGGACAAGTCGTCAGTACAGTACTTACGGTCGAGCGGGAAGAAGAAGGAAAAGCGTACAAAGTTCAATGCCCAGTTTATTATATTTCTGAAGTCCTGACCCCGTCAAAGCAGAGATATCCTCACTATCAGAAGCTTGTCTATGGGATTTACATGACCACGAAGAAGGTTGCACACTACTTCTCAGATCACTCTGTTACAGTCGTCAGCGATGCTCCATTGTCAGAGATTCTGCACAACAGGGATGCAACTGGTCGAGTGGCAAAATGGGCGATTGAACTCCTTCCCTTAGATATCAATTTTGAGGCAAAGAAAGCTATCAAGTCCCAAGCAATAGCAGATTTCCTCGCCGAGTGGATCGAACAGCAACTGCCGACTCAAGTTCACTCTGAGCACTGGACCATGTTGTTTGACGGATCCAAGATGTTGAACGGTTCTGGTGCTGGAGTAGTTCTGGTATCCCCCTGAGGAGACAGGCTCAGATATGTCCTCCAGATTCACTTTGATTCCTCCAACAACGAAGCAGAATATGAAGCACTCCTGTATGGGTTGCGCATGGCCATCTCACTCGGCGTCCGTCGCCACATGGTCTATGGTGACTCAGATTTGGTAGTTAATCAAGTGATGAAGGAGTGGGACGTTAGAAGTCCAACCATGAGTGGTTACTGCAACGCGGTGAGAAAGCTTGAGAAGAAGTTCGAGGGGTTAGAACTCCACCACATCCCCCGATTGAAAAATCAAGCAGCCGATGACTTGGCAAAGATAGGTTCCAAGAGAGAAGCCATTCCCAGCAATGTGTTTTTGGAGCATATTCACACGCCGACAGTTCAGGAAGATCCTTTCACTGAAGACCCCCCACAACCTAAGAGCGCCACGGATCCGACTGAAGTCGAGGTCCTAGCTGTGGTCGACCTAATCATGGGGGTTCTGGCCATTACTCCCGACTGGACGGTGCCCTACATTGGGTACATCCTCAGGAAAGAGCTCCCAGAGGGTGAAGAAGAGGCTCGATAGATCGTCCGTCGATCCAAGGCCTTTACTGTGATAAGAGGGCAGCTGTTCAGGGAAAGCGTGACTGGAGTCGGTCATAAATGCATAACACCAGAAGAAGGTTGAATGATCCTCAATGACATCCACTCGGGGACCTGTGGTCACCATGCGTCCTCTCGGGCCATTGTGGCTAAAGCATACCGAGCTGGATTCTATTGGCCATGAGAAAATGAAATGGCGAAAGATATAGTCGACAGATGTGAAGGCTGCCAATTTTACTCCGATATGTCTCACAAGCCAGCGTCAGCCCTAAAGACCATCCCCCTCGTCTGGCCCTTCATTGTTTGGGGACTGGATATGGTTAGACCGCTGAGAACCAGCAAAAGCGGCTTCACTCATGTGCTCGTTGCAGTCGACAAATTTACCAAATGGATCGAAGCTAAACCTATCAAGAACCTTGATGGTAGCACCGCTGTCAGTTTTATCAGAGAATTGACATTCAGATATGGAGTCCCACACAGCATCATCATGGACAACGGAGCGAACTTCGATTCCGATGAGTTCAGAGCTTTCTGCACCTCTCAGGGCACTAGAGTTGACTATACCTCTGTCGCTCACCCGCAGACGAACGGACAAGCAGAAAGAGCCAATGGCCTAATTCTCAAAGGACTGAAACCCCGACTGATGCGTGATCTCAAACACGTAGCAGGTGCTTGGGTTGATGAACTTCCGTCTGTTCTGTGGGGTTTAAGCACAACTCCTAATCGGTCGACTAGATGAACTCCTTTCTTCTTAGTCTGTGGAGCTGAAGCTGTTCTGCCAAGTGACTTGCTCCACAATGCACCCCGAGTTGAGCTTTTCTCCGAAGCGGAAGCAGAGCAGGCCCGGCAAGATTCAGTCGATCTCTTAGAGGAGGAAAGAGAGATGGCCTTGATCCGCTCGACCATTTATCAGCAAGACTTGCGTCGATTCCACGCAAGAAATGTGAGGGGTCGGGCCTTTCAAGAAGGAGACCTGGTTCTTCGAGTGGATCAGCAGAAACCACACAAGCTTTCCCCGACTTGGGAGGGCCCCTTCACCATCACCAAAGTTCTCCACAACGGAGCATACCATCTTTACAGTGTTGATCATCAGAAAGACGAGCCACGGGCTTGGAACGCGGAGCTGCTCCGTCCCATTTATACTTAGGCACTCATTCGAATAAAATGTAATAAGAAACACCTTTTGTAATTTCTTTATCAAAGACAAGAGCTTGCGGTTCTCTCATTCGATTGTGTTGTTCTTATTTACTTCAGAAATCCCCCAGTGGGTGGGCTTAGTCACGAATCTGTTTCGCCTAAGTTCGAGAGAAAATCCTACCGAGTGGAGAGCAATCCTCCCACTCGGGGGCTTAGCTGCAGTCCAGCACTCGCCTAAGTTCTCTCACTAAGAGGCTTAGCTGCAGTCCGGTACTCGCCTAAGTTTGAAAAAATCCTACCGAGTGGAGAGCAATCCTCCCAATCCAGGGCTTAGCTGCAGTCCAGCACTCGCCTAAGTTCTCTCACTAAGAGGCTTAGCTGCAGTCCAGTACTCGCCTAAGGTTGAAAAAATCCTACCGAGTGGAGAGCAAACCTCCCACTCGAGGACTTAGCTGCAGTCCAATACTTGCTTAAGTTTGAAACATATCCCTATCTGCAAGGACAACGAGGTGCAGGTCGACTGCAACCTTCTCCTTCGGAGTTGTGGCACAAATACAACGTCCGCTCCATCCCTATCCTCAAGGACGATGAGGTGCAGGTCGACTGCAACCTTCTCCTTCAGAGCTGCGGCACAAATACAACGTCCGCTCCATCCCTATCCACAAGGATGACGAGGTGCAGGTCGACTGCAACCCTCTCCTTCGGAGCTGCGGCACAAATACAACGTCCGCTCTATCCCTATCCGCAAGGACGACGAGGTGCAGGTCGACTGCAACCTTCTCCTTTGGAGCTATGGCACAAATACAATGTCCGCTCCATCCCTATCTGCAAGGACGATGAAGCGTTCCGAGCAGTGAACAAAGTCCATTCAAAGGCAAACACAAGCACATTCGAAAGTAAACCAAATTCAAATAAATCCTAAAAGTTCGAAGCAGCAAATCAAAAGTACTCGGGCATCAAACCCGAAGGAGTTCAATGGTTACAACAATCACTCGGCATTCTGAGGCAAATTTAAAGTGGATTCAAGTTTCATAAGTTTGTTCACTCGGCCGGAGGAGGGCTGCCAGGCTCCACGAATGAGTCCAGGTCGATCCCATCAGTGATCCGAGTGGCAGGAGCAATGAAAGTCTCCACGAAGCACTGGAAATCGTGCTTTTTTGGTGTTAGCAAATTTGATCGCAGCCAGCTTGTCCTCATGAGCCTCCTTGCAATGGACTCGTACCAAGGACAGCACCACGTCAGCACCACACCGGGCGGAGGATTTCTTCCATTACTGCACTCGGTCTGGGATCTCGTTCTGTCGAGTCATCAGGGATTCCAGGTCATTCTGAAGCGTCGCCCCCGGCCAAAGCGATGAGTCGATTCGAGAGACAACCTCCTTTAGGAGCGCGAGGTAGCTTGTGGCGCTGGCGATACGGGACTCCAGTCAGAGCACGTTCACTGCAGTTTCATCGCAGACTAGGGAAGCGATAGGGTCCAGACCCGTCTCGACCCTCCCAGTTTCTTCGTTGATGTCTTGGCAGAGTTCTGCAGCCAAAAGTTAGTCAATCGACCGAGCAAGATTCGATCACAAGCATCAACACAGTCGGATTAAAAGAAATACCTTCTAGCGCGAGATAAAGCTTCTTTGCGAGAGTCCTCGGATAAGCTTCTGTGTCATTCCTCTTGCGGATTGCAGATTCCAACTTTTCATTCAGGATGACCTTGTCCTTCTTCAGAATGGTCACTTCGCGGTTAGCTTCATTAAGACAAGATTTCAGTTTGTTCACCTCTCCTTCCAACGTTCCGATTGAAGCAAGCTTCTGGTCTGCGAGAGCGGTTTTGTCTTGGGCTGCTTTTTGTGCAGCGGCGAGGTCCGAGTCCTTCTTCTCCAGATCCAACTTCATTTTCTCTGCAAAAGAAGCAATCGAATCAAAGAAGAGATCAAAGAGATATATTGAAAGTCAGTCGACAATCAGTTACCTTCAATACCAACGGCCTCATCTTGAGCTTTTTTCAGATTCTGCTGGGCCAATTCCAAGTCTAAGTTGAGTTGCCTCTGCTTCTCCTCAGGTTCAGCAAATTTGGAAATAAGAGTACAAGACTTCTATAGAAGGCAAAAGACGGATCAAACGATAAGATCAAAAGTGGTTCAGTTCCGAGTGAATAAATCCTAAAGAAGTTCATTTAGACCCCAGCCGACTGCGGTCTCGGGGACTACACCCAGTAGGTGCACTTGGTGTGCCCCCACTGGTTCGGATCCTACTCAACCAGCCCGCCGGAGCCGAGTGCAAGGAGTACAAAAGAAAAGAAAGAAGAACTCAGACCCCAGTCGACTGCAAGCAGTCGACCGTTGTCTCGGGGACTACACCCAGTGGGTGCACTTAGCGTGCCCCCACCAGTTCTGATCCCACTCGCCCAGACCGAGTGGAAGAGCGGAACTACCAAAAACAACAAAACACCCAGTGGGTGCTCTAATTCAATGCAAACAACAGGAGATTATGCAGAAGAAGATTTTTTGAGTAAAATTTCTTCATAGAACAAAAACAGTCGGAAAGACTACTCACCTGGAAATTAGCCCGAAGAGCAGCGCTGGCGTCGTAGGCAGCCTGGCTGTTCTCATGCACTGTCTTCACCCGCTCCATCATCATGTCAGCTTGTCGGATGGCTTCCGCAGCCGCTTCCGACTGGTTGTCCGGGACGGGGTATCTAGTGAAAAAGTGGGCAGACGACCCAGGTGCGGCGGCTCGGAGCTCCGCGGTGTGGAGTTGGACGGCTGAAGGAATCATAGGGGCAGTCGATGATGCGGGAAGCCCACTCGACAAGGACACAGCGAAGGTCACAGAGGCCCTGCCCGTGCCTTCAGGTTGACGGACGGGAGGTGCTTCTTGCCGAGCTATCCTGCCAGCTGCTACCTTCTTGCTCTTCCTGGGCTTAAGAGCTACATCTTCATCATCGTCTGGAAGATCTATGACGTCGGGTGGAGCTGCAAGGCAGATCATTCGACTCCAAGTGAACCACTTGAACACAATCGACCAAAGAATCAAGAACAAAATCGCAAGAGTTTATACCTGGGTTGGAGGTCACCGCATCTTCCATTTCCTCGTCCCGGTACTAGAAAGAAGAGGTTCCTAACGTAGCGGCACTGCAAAGTCCCACGTTCAATCGGTTGCATCTAGTAATCTAATCGACGAAAAGGACAAGTCAGATGGTTACCCGGAGATAGTAGGAACGGTCACTTTGATCCTGGGCAAAGCTTTTGGAAGTTTGGAGGAGGTGGCCTTCGACGCTTTCGGCGGCGCAACTTTGGACTGCTTTGGAGCCTTCTCGGTCGGCGTTGGGGAAGACGTCTTGGGACGCTTCGAAGATTGACCAATTGGCATGGCCGCCAAGTCCGGAGCACTCGCCGGGTCGTGAGTGTTTTTGGATCTCCTCTCCCTGCGAGGAGGCGAGTCGACCTCTTCGCCTTCAGTCGATTCATCACTCTCCTCGTCCTCCTCGACATCCGAATGCTCCTCGCCGCTCTCACCCCTGGTCGCTTCTTCCTTGGCATCTGGGTCCTGCACTCCGTTCGGCATTGAGTACATGTCGATGAGGGCCTGAAAGGACAACGATCAAAGGAAATTCAGTCGACCATAAACGAGATATCACACGATGAATCGGAAAGATGCTTGACAAAACAAAATTATACCTGCTTCGGCTGGTGCGAGTTGTCGAATGGAATCACCCTCCTAGACCCCCGGGGGTTGTCTTTGTTGCCGGTGATCCCCATCAACCACTTCTCCAAGATATCCTCGCTGACATCCTCCGGGTGGAATCCTTGAGCCCAGAGTACATCCACATCAAATGATCATGCGCCTGAAGCAATTGGATGCGTCGACCGAGAAAGACCTCTAGCAGGTCCATCCCGGTCACCCATCGCGGACAAGTTGGACGACCCGCTCGACCAGCACCTTAACCTACGCCTTCTCTTCTGGAACTACCTTCAGGGGGGCGGGCTTCCCCACTCGAGCCAAGGAAAAGGGAGGAAGTCTAGCCGACTGACCCGGGGTCGGCTGATCCTTGCAGTAGAACCAAGTCGACTGCCAGCCTTGGACCGAGTCGGGAAGGATCATGGCTGGGAAGGTACTCTTGCTCCTCATCTAGATCCCCAAACCCCTGCACATCTGGATCACTCGCATCCTCTCGTCACTCAACTTTTCCTTTTTGACCGACTGGGAGCGGCAGGTGAAGATGTGTTTGAAAAGACCCCAGTGCGGTCGACAGCCCAGGAAATTTTCACACATCGACACGAAAGCAGCCAGATAGACTATGGTGTTTGGAGTGAAATGGTGGAGCTGAGCCCCAAATAAGTTCAAAAAACCCCGGAAGAAAGGATGGGGAGGCACTGAGAATCTGCGATCTACGTGGGTGGCGAGGAGAACACACTCACCCTCCCTTGGCTGCGGCTCGGTCTCGTTCCCCGGGAGCCATGCCGATTTGTGGGGGATCGGTCCCCCCTCCACTAGGTCATCGAGGTTGTCCTGGGTGATAGCCGAGCGGATCCAGTCGCCCTGGATCCAGCCCGCCGGTAGGCCGTACCTCGATGAGGATCCGCCCAGGCTGGTCCGCTTTCCCTTTGCCTTCGCGGACGCCTTCTTTGCACGTACCAGCGCCACCGTCTTCTCCTTCCCCATGGCGATGGGTCGAGCTCGAGCAGAGGTTCGACGACAGGGCGGAGGCGAGCGTGGCGGAGAGATCGGAGGAAAAACAAGAGAGAATGGGAGCGTGCGGGGCAGAGGCCTGGTCCGGGACCTTTTATAAGGCTTTTCACCGACTGGCTGACTGGTGGACCCAGACGGTCTAAACAAATCCCGCAACAGTCGCGCACGTAGTACATGGCGAAAAAGGTGGCGCGGGGATCGAGGAGACTTGCCTAATCCATCCCGATAACCTCGATTCCGCCCGTCTGGCGCACTTCCCAAAATTCGAAACCCGCGAGATCCGCGGAGAGCAGAGCAACCCGTCAGACTGAAGACAAACATCCTCAACATCATCGTTCAGAATTCTATCGTGAAAATTCACTCGACAAAAACCAAGAATGGACCAAGGTGACTGAGAAAGGAGTCGATGTCGTCACCTCAACTCACTGTTCAAGAACAAGATATACTCATAACACAAAGAGTGGGTCGGAAGTGTTCCCAACTCCTTCCTCACTCAAACCCTGATCCATTCGGGGGCTAATGATGAAGCTATGTACCTAGGGTAGGGTCATGGATTTGTCCAACATACCCTCCCCAAGGACATCTCTACAAAGAATCAGAAGCAGTCAGAGAGAAACCATCATCCACTCGACCACCTTGAAGACACTCGACCACCAGAAGATGAGAAACTCTCCACTCTGCAACGGTCAAGACTTAAACCATAGCTTTATGGGCATTTATAACACTTTACTGTAGACGTTACCAGTAACGCCTTTCCTTTATGAGCATTGAACCCTGTGTAATGGAGGGGAGCTAGGGTCCTGGCGCACTCTATATAAGCCACCCCCTCCTCTGGGACAGGGGTTCGCACTTTCTGTAATTGACACACATATATTCAGTCGACCGCCTCTGGGCTCCAAGACGTAGGGATGTTACTTCCTCCGAGAAGGGACTGAACTCGTAAAATCGTGCGTACAACTCCTCCATAGCTAGGATCTTGCCTCTATATTCCTACCCCCTATTCTACTGTCAGTCTTAGAACCACAACACTCCTTACTCTGCCTTGTTATCTCCCCCGGAAACCCAATGCATGGAGCGCAACTACGCGTTGATCAGTCAAGAAATCAAAGTCGGTTTGCATGCGAGTTAATATGTGGCCCTACATGGTAGCTAAAACGGCATCTCTTAGTTGTTTGGATTAATTGTTGCGTTTAGAGACAGGAATCAAGGCTTTGATTGGAGGAATGACCTGTCAAGTTTCTCCTTCTCCAATCTGCCTGCACCTTGGTCCCGCCGCACCTTCTAAGTGACTTATTACACCTAGACCGAGGGAGTCGTATGAGATACGGTGGCACACTGACTTAGGTCGAATACATGTGCCCAAAATTGTGTGATGTTACAATAAGGATTCACTTAAAATAGTACGTGAGCGAACTGAGGCATCAATTGGACAGTGTTCCCGAGCAGAAGCGAGATGTGTGAGGTAAGATACACCGCTGGCACTTTTAATTTTTCTTATTAATTTGTTTGTTTCACCCTCTGACTGGTGGGACCCAACGTACTACGTGGAGAGAGGTAAGGTGACTAAGGCTACATTATTTTTGCACCACCGTGGATAGTCTCACCACCAAAGCCACATGGCATGATTATGATTTAAATCCCAATGACTCCCACACACACAAAAAACATGGCATGCTTGTCACACGAATGCAGGAGTGTATAAAAGGTTATTTTCCACTCGTTGAACATAACGGGAGGGTTGTGTAGCTGGTTAGCCTGTTCTCTCATCAAACTTGAGGTCTCGGGTTCGATAACTACACTTGAGCATAATTCGTGCCAGGAGGATTCTTTGACTGGTCAAAATGGATGGATACGGAGCTATACGATCTCGTAGTGACCGTATAATGACCTCATCGCATATAAGCTATAGCCTCGGTGCTTGTTTTCTAGGATTTGCACTCTTCACACTCTCTCCAGTATAGATATACACGCTGGAGCCTCAATGCTTGTAGTTTCTCTCTTCACACTCTCTCACCCTCTCCAGATCTAAACAAGACTTCGTTGGCCTCTCTCTCCCCTCACTGTTGGTCTGCTTGTAGTTGCTCTCTTCACACTCTCTCACCCTCTCCAGATCTAAACAAGACTTCATTGGCCTCTCTCGCTCTCCCCTCACTGCTAGTCAAAGCCGGAAGGATCCATCTGCCAAGAAGGGAAGGAGGCTTAACGCTGTCGCCGTCGGCGAGGGAGGAGGCAATCCACTACCGGCGCAGTTGTTCACTTTCACCCATCGGTGGCGCGGCAGGGCCTCCGACCCCTTCTTCTTCACGTCCGTACATAGTGTGGGTCGAACGGCCTCCGGTCGCCCACCAAACCACACCCCAAGAACCTTAATGTATAATTTACTTATTCCACATGCATTGCTCTAGCTGCATGTGGGCTTTTTCAGCTTCTGCACTCGAATCTAGGTGTTGGATCAAACAAGAAAGTAGTGAGGAAAGTTGTATACCATGAATCTAGGACGTGGTTCAAAGAGGAAAGGAATGGGGGGAAGTAGTGGAAAAAGTTGTATAGCATGAATCTAGGACGTGGTTCAAAAAGGAAAGGAAGGGGGAAAGTAGTGGGGAAAGTTGTATCTCATGAATCTAAGACGTGGTTCAAAGAGGACAGGAATGGGGGAAAGTAGTGGGGAAAGTTGTGTAGCATAAATCTAGGACGTGGTTCACAGAGGAAAGGAAGTGGGGAAAGTACTAGTATAGACTGGCTATCCAGCACCTACGTTGGTTGAAAAGGGAAAACAATGACAAACGCAGTACGCACATCTGTAACAAACTGATCTTTTGTTTTGGGGGACAAGGTTGTAGAGTTTGAGCGGGACTAGATTTGCTGCGCTCACATAGGGAAAGGCATCTAAAGATAACAAAACTGGGACCAACAGAAATATGCTCCTTGGTTGTTTGTTCTTTATTGCAACAGACTTTGCATCACCCCAGTACATCGGTAGATGCACATGGTGTTGGTGCGTCCACTGTCCCGTGCAACTCTTTAGCTGTTGTTAATCTAAGGCCCTGTTTGGTAAAAAACTCCCTAGTCCCTACCTGCTTGGTTCCAGGGACTAAACATGGACTAGAGGTTATTAAATGACATTCTAAAAGACCATGTTACCCCTAGTAATGAACTAATAGAGACAAGGTGTGATGCGCGGCAGGGACAACTGTTGGAAAAAGTCCCAAAAAGACTCTCCCTCGGGGTCTTCTTTCTTTAGTCCCAAATGCCCACGTTTAGTCCCTAAAAGTCCCTCCTGTTTGGTTTAGATGGGACTGACACGGAGTTTTTTTAGTCCCTCCACCAAAATGTCCCTGTAAACAAGCATCCTCTAATAATGCCGCTGGAAAATTGATGCAATGCCACAGTTAAAAGCAAATTACATGTTTAACGAATTGTATTGTTAATATAATCTCTATGTTAATATTAATCAATGCCACTGTTTGAGAAATGCTACTGTCTTGCTTTCTTTCCCATTTAGGTAAGGTAGATGCTTCTTTTTGTTAGATTCTGTGTCATCCCCCGTTATTGACCACTAGTTGTTTCCTATGCACCTTTTTGTAAACAGGGTTATCTACTTCACCTTGTTGCCATTGTGACCCTTGGTTGCACTGCACAAAACACTTCTGTTTTACGAGTGTTTTGTGCAGTTCAACCAAAATGTCACACCGACAATGTTGGTTTATTGCTTGATCTTAGTGGAACTGCATAAGAGGAGATCTTACTTCCTATCTGTGTTGGCAAATTTGGTTCAGATCTTCTTCTTGTGAGTTGTTTGAATTCCACGTCATCAGAGGTTAGTACTAGCCTTCTTTCACATGATTCTGCAGTGTGCTTTCATATGTTGTGCTACTTGTACGGTAATGTTTCTTGATTTTAGTGAATTGCACAAATGGAGACATGACTTCCAATACGTATGTGCACCGCAATATCACACTGAGGTAAGATAAGGATATTTCATAACTGTTGGCCTGTATTTTGCCACTTTCATCAGAAAATTAATGTTTAGAGCTTTACTTGCGCGACCTAATTGACATGCCAAATCTTACATTGAAGGCGAAGCTTCTCTATTATTGAACCAAGTGATGAAGGGGAAGAACAAGCGGAAGAAAAACAAAAATCAGCTCCTGGTGTTGTAATGAAGCACTGGAACTGTGATGACACGAGTAATGATATAGTTTTGCATCTTAATTTATTGCTATAGCTGGAACCATCAATTGTTTTGCCACTGATTTGATGGCACTTTTAATGTAATACGTAACTATCTCTACTTGTGCAAACAGGGATCTTCTTTGAATATACCATATAATTTAGTGGAACTGCACAAGAAGATGTTGGAAACATTAATCTAATCGAGGAGTATATAGTAAGCATGGCCACCACAGTAGATAGCAACAGATGGTTCTGAAGAAGTGCTTCATCTGTATGCTCTACACAATAAGCCTCCTGACAAAGGTTGGTACTCGCCCACTAATTTCATCCATATGATTGAGCTTTGTCATCTCTATTGGTGTTGTGCTACTGTTTAGATACTGTCATCAAAAAGTGGTAGTGTCCTTGAGAAGTGCTTCATCTGTGCCGTTTTAAATATTTCATTTCCTTTTTTTTCGAGCAAACAGGGATGCTAGCATTTAGTTATCCTCTTGTCTTTGCACAACAGGATCCTCCTCCTCTGAAGAAGAATATGGAGTACGTGAAGTGACTAGTTCCGATTATGCCAGGATGAAGAAGCCCTGTCTATCTTATCATCAGAAGGAGCATTTGAAGGAAGGTTACATTACCCCCCACAAGACCAAACTAACTTCATCTCAAAAGGACTGACAAATCTCCATTTTCTTGCTGTGATGCATGAGTACAATGTTGTTCTAGGATTCTTTCCGGTGAGTTCCATTTTTCGAAAAGTGTGCTCTACATGGACCATGTCGGTGCCTGTTTAAACTGTCAATTCATAGTACAGTTTGCTTTATACTAATCACTTTTTTGTATTTGTGCAAACAGGGTGCTCAGCTTGATTTAAATAGTAACTGCACAAAATGTTCATGAATACATCGAATCATTCATTTCCACCACAAGAAAGGAGGTGCCGATAAGTTCAAGGTGTTGCAACATATAAGGGCGAAATCATTCAAGCTACGCGCGAATTTGGTTGATTTTGGTGGAACTGCACAAAAAGAATAGCTGGTTTATTTAGGACGAGGTGCCATGTCATTGTCTGAACTAATGGCAAACCCTTCCCATTCCACAATCATAGGCATTTGATATTTTGGAATGGGAAAATGTTGCCAAATTTTGCTCATTGATTTTAGCAAGAAGACATGCGTTTGATATTTTCGAATGGGACGCCCTTTGCTGTTAGCAGCATCGATCCATTTTTTCTTTATTCTTTAGTTGTGAATTAAATATTGGCTCTGAGATGTGAATCGCTGAGATGCATAATCATCGATTGTTTTGAATGTTCTCTATGAATTGTCAGGCCCGTGTGTTTGATTGCAATGTACAGGAATGCTAAAAAGCCCCTCAAACTCTTTGTACTCCTTCTGTTCCTTTTTACTTCGCACATCATGAAAGTGCATACTTTTTTCTATAAGATTGGTCAAAGTAGAGATACTTTGACTGCAGACAAAACTTGTATGCAGACTAGAAAGGACCGGAGGGAGTACATGTGAAACTGCTGCAAACGAGGTGATCACCCTGGGAATAATGCTAGTACGTATTGTTTTGCATGTTCATCCAAAGCCAGTGATACAAGAATTCGAACTAATCGAAATAAATTCATTCATACACGGTCGGATTTCATATAAACATGCTGGATTTCATTACATTTCATACATTCTTCAACTAAAAAGGGGTGCACTGGAGGTATAATTAATTAACTGAAGCTACCCACCTATGTCCTGCTGAGCCGAACAGAAGCTTCAGTGACATAACTGCAGGTGCAGTTGCGTACCTGACATGTGGCCCAGATGCCTGTTGGGCCCACGTGTCAGTCAGCCAACTGCACCAGCAGTTAAGTAGAAGCAACGTCCTTCTCCAACATAGCTCTCCGACTCCACGTCACTGCCAAGAAGCTAACCGGTCGTCAGTGGTCAACCCACCTAGCTTGGCTTCAACCGAGGGTAGCAACGGTGGCCTTACTTGGACCCAAGCGGCGGTGACCAACCGTGCTCTACTCTTCCTTGTTTTTTGTGTGGTGCGGCCTCGCTGGCAGCAGAGCGGGGCCTCGACAGAGCCGACGATGTCCTCTGTATCGTTGCCGACGGGCGGCGCCTCGGTGGAGCGGGGGAAATCCTCCCCCTCGTTGTCGGCAGGGTGGAGCCTCGGCGAAGCCAGTGGTGTCCTCTGCCTCGTTGTTGGTGCCGCGGGGCCTCGATGGAGTAGGGCCTCGTCGACGCCAGCGGAGCGGGGACTCATCGGAGCCGGCATTGTCCTCTGCCTCGTCCTCGGTCTCGCCAAACAGCGCCTCGCCCACTTCATCGCCCTCTTTGTAGGCGGCCGTAGCCTCCGCCACCTGCATGCGGTACCGCTAGCGCTCGAGGCGGCCCTCGCGAGCAGAGCGGTACGAGTCGAGCAGCGCCTCCTGCTCCGCCCGCTCCATGACGATCTGCTCATGCACCTGCAGGTGCTCCTCGAGGAGATGGTGGTTGTAGGCGGCGTCGGCCTGCACCTCCTGGAACTGCTCCTCACGCTTTTGCCTCACTGTGTCTATATATTGGGCACGGGCCTCGTCGATGGTCATGGTGCAATGCACCGGTGAGGATGGCGCAGAGGAGGTGGTTGGCGCCGGATCGTCGACTACCATGTTCTCCATTGGGACGTCGTCGTCCTCTGTCTTCCTGCCGGCCAGCCAGACGGCAGCAATGGCTGCCATCTCCTTGTGGTCCGTCATCCGCCCGTCCCGAAGAGCGCTGGAGTGCGAGGAAGCCATGGTCGGCAGTAGTGGTGTGGACAGGAGAATAGGGACGGATGCGGATGACTGCCGCTATGGCCGGCGCAGTAGTTTATATAGCAATGGTGGGCAGCGGAGGGATCGACGTGTGGCACCGGAGTAGCCGCCTCGGCAGCCGCGTATCATTAATGTGGGCGGCAGAAGGACGGACGGACGACACCTGCGTCGTTTGAAGGCGGAGCAATCGCACGCACCAGGAAGCGGGGCGGGCGGCGCTGACCGTTTCGGGCGGAAAGCGCGTTTGGGCGAGGGAGGCGATCTGGGTGGGCCAGGGCAGTCAAACTCATGCTTGGCAGCGGGTCCGTCCAGCAGTCGGACATGCTGGCTCGCCAACTACCTCGTAGAGCTGAGTGACGACAATCAAACGATGGACGTAGCTTCTGACCTAGAGCCGGCGCCACTGTTCAAGCCGGTTCATGCCGTCTTCACCATAGAGCAGGTGCGGGCGCACTTCGACGCCCTAATGGCGGAAGAGCTACCAGCGCAGGAGGTCCTGTGATGCAACCTCCGTCTCCTCAACGAGCACCGGTGAACAAGCGAACGACAATGCCATCGCGGACATGTGGCCCTATGATCCTAGCTTCTCGAATGAGCAGTAGTTGCTGTATCAGACCATCCGTAGGGCCCGTGAGGCCCTCTCCGTCGTCCTTCGAGTTGTTGCGCTCGCCATGGCGGCGCCGTCTCGCGTTGTCAACATGGTCAACGGACATGAGGATGAGGAGATGACTTTACTTGGAGAGGATGACAGTGGGGGCCAACCAGGGCCATAGCCACATCTACGCAAGTGCCTCCTTATTAGTATATAAAACAATAATTTTTTTTGCTTCCTCCTGGTTTCCTGACATCAGGGTCCTACACCATTGTCAACCTATGTAGTCAATAAACGAGAGAATTGCACAAGAAGCGGCCGACAACTGGGACCAAGCAGCTCGAGCAGTATTTGTGTTTTTGAGGTGTGAACACTGCAGAGTTTTTCTTGAGCGATGTTTAGCCCAGATATTAATTTTTCTCCTCTGAACAACAACGAAAACATCGCTACAGCTATTAACTGGGCGGGATGTGGCCCGTCTAGCCTAGGCCATATATCCAGCCCAGATATTAATTTTTTTAAGCTGAAAATGGCTAGCCCAGCTATACTTTTTTTTAGGAATACCCAGGCAAGGTGAAGTTGTTATTCTCCGCCCCGCTAGGCTGCAAATCATTCCTAGGAGGGATGCATTAGGCTTAACAAGAAAATGGGCTTTAAGAAATAATAAATGGGATGTAATTCTAAAAACTGGACAGTAACTATAAAAAATGCACCAAACACGTAATTACTTGATAAAATATTATTTTTGGATATTGAAAATTTTAATTTCATTAATTGTTGCGAGCGCAATGTCTCGTTGGATTTTTACGTAATATCAATTTATATTGAAATTGTATTTAATCTGACTAGAAATTTCGGGATAAAAATATTTCGGATCCCATCAAAATGTGGGAAATTTTATTGAATTCTATTTTGAATGGTTGGTTGAAATGGGTTGTAATTTTAACAAACTATAAATGGGCTGTAGTAAATTCCATTAGAATTCAAAAATTGGCTGCACATTCTTACAAATCTCAAATGGGGTATAAGTTCTCTGCCACACACTTGTGGCCTTACTAAGTTGACGTGTCCCCTCAAAAAAAAGAGTTGACGCGTATGCAAGGCTTTGTCCACTCACCCACACCCCCTGTTATCCTGCGGCGACGGCAGCCTCATACCACAGCCGAACCAGTGAACCCTCGTACTCCTCTCTGCATGGGCATCCACTACCGCGTCTTTCCCGACTCCGCGTCGTCCCCTTCCTAGGCCTCGCCGTCGTCCACCGCCCTGGTGCTCTCGGCGCAGCGTGGTCAACATGGTCAAGGAACGACTTCCATCGGAAGAGTACTGTATGTGGAGAGGCTGACAGCTGGGTCCATGATAGCCGCAAGGAAGTGCCTCCTTATTACGCGGAAAATAATTATTCCTCCACCTGACAGCAGGGACCCACTTGACGGGCCACTGTATTTGGCGAAAAAATGTTTCCCCCCTAACTGCTGGGACCGACCGAACGGGCCAACGTATTTCACAAAAAAACATTCCCCCCGCTGTCAGCTCGGACCCACCGCAGGCGCCTCCTTATTATGCACAAAAAAATGAATGCTCCCCTTGCTAGTTGGGACCCACCTTGGTGGGAGGTTGACTTGTGGGCCTACTAAGTTGACGGGGATGGAGTGCTTTGTCAACTAAGTCAATATGAACGATTCTAGCTCCAGTGACCGTACGATGTCCATCCAACGGTCGTAGTGCTTCTTCAACCTCTGGTTTTGTTGCTCTAGCCGCCCAAAGCAGCGCCGGTCGTGTCGCATGCTCTTGCCTCCAGTGGCCGGCTGTGCTGCCCGGGAGGCCTCACCGCCTCCTACTATTCCCATTGCTGGCCAGGCCATCCCTCTACTCACCCACACCCCCTCTTATTCTGCGGCGACGGCAGCCTCACACCACAGCGAACCGCTGAACCCTCGTACTCCTCTATGTGTGGGCAACCACTACCGAGTCTTCCCCGGCTCCGCATCGTCCCCTTCCTAGGCCTCGCCGTCGTCCACCACCCTGGTACTCTCGGTGCGGCATGGCCAACGTGGTCAAGGAACGGCTTCCATCGGACGTGGACTGTACATGGAGAGATTGACAACTGGGTCCACGGCCGCACCAAGGAAGTGCCTCCTTATTACGCGCAAAATAATTATTCCTCCACCTAATAGTGGGGACCCATCGGACTGGCCACCATATTTTGCGAAAAAACGTTTCCCCCTGACTACTGGGACCCACCAGCTACATCTTCGCACGCAAGGAAGTGCGTCTGGGCCAAAAAAAAAATTCGCCCCCCTGACTGCTGGGACCCACCAGCTACATCTTTGCACGCAAGGAAGTGCCTGACAGTCAGGACCCACCTGATCGAAGCGTACGTAGCGTTGTCATTATAGTCGCGAACGTGTACGTGCATACTGGTCGATGTAGAGGCGTGCACGTGTCGTAGTAGAGGCGCACACGTAGCATGTACACGTACGTATGCGGCCAGGGTGCAATAAAGTAAATACGGCCATGTACGTACGTACGGGCGGGGTCTCGAATGCCTACTCGTGCGTACGTACGGCCAGGGCTCATGTACATTGTCGGATTTCAGGTTCCGGCAGACCCTTAAGGTTCGAACACTGGGGTGCGCGCGGAGATTTCGCCTTCTACCGCTCCGTCTCGCAAAGATCTAGACTACTGAAAGAACTGCACAAAAGACTCAAGGTTTATACTGGTTCGGGCCACCGTTGTGGTGTAATACCCTACTCCAGTGTGTGGTGGGTGGATTTCCTCTTGGGGCTGATGATGATGAACAATACAAGGAAGAATAGCCTCGCAAGGGTCTATTCTTGGCTGGGGCGATGAACTACTGGGAGGAGTTCAGCCACCTTTCTCTCTCTCTCTCTCTATGCTTCCAACTTCTCTATCGAGCCTCCCCTTCCCCTTTTTCCAACCTTCTTGCTCTGTGGGCGGCTGGTCCTATTTATAGAGGCCCTGGTCCTCTTCTAAAATATCGAGCGGGAAGGGAGCCAACAATGGCGGGCTAATTCAAAGGGGGACAACAAGTATCAGCTATCCTGACAAAAGTAGTCTTCGCCTGCGCAAAGCTCTGGTGATGACGCCGTCTCGGGCTCCACGGTGACCTCCGAATCATAGTCCTCCTGGTCTTTGTCTCGTTGCACCGAAATGGCAACCTTTGCCTGATGCCTCGGTACTCCGCGGCTGCGCTTGCCCCCTTTGCACCAAAGAGGAAAGGAGGACGCTGCGCAGGCTGGCACCCGCCTGGCGCCCTGAGTCGTCATGCCTTGCGTCACGGGCACCTCGCGAGGTACCCCGCCTTGATTTCTCCACCTCCTCGTGAGCCAGCCTGACGAGGCCGCGCCTGAGGAAGCTCCGTGTTGTCCGCCCCGCGAGGCTTGGCCCCTCGCGAGGGTCTTGAGTCTTGTGTTGATGAAGAAGGGCCATGCTGGGCCCCTTTTGAGCCATGCCGCAGGCCGCAGGCAGGCAAGTCTGGGGACCCCTGTTTCCAGAACGCCGACAGTAGCCCCCGGGCCCAAGGCGCGCCCAGACATGGCCGTGCCAAGAGACGAAAGGGCAAGGGCGAAGCGCCGCGGGCCCTAACAGCCTGCGGCCTTAGGCGCCGCGTGGCGGTTGATTGGATGTGGGCGTCTCCACTTCCCCATGACGCCTTGGTGATCGCGCGAGTTGGACAAGTCCCTGCATGCAAATCGTGTAATGATTACCTGCGATCGTGGAGGCCAGCGGTTGGCCTCCGCCGGCTATAAGTACGGAACTGCGCATGCCCTTCCAGTCCATCCCTCCTTGCTTCTCCTTCTTCCCAATCCTTGCTCCGTCTTGCCGCGATGGCTCCGATTCGCCGGTTCTCTACAGCGGAGAAGGGAAAGGCCCCTTGAGAGGGACCAGACCCACTCCCGCCAAAGAAACGGCTCGCCCCTCGCGGCCGGGACGAGGAGGACCGTCAGGTGGTGTTGATGCCTCGGTGCGAGCGGCCTCCGCCGGGGTTCCCGATTCCCTTGTATGCCCACGTCGAGGGCCTCGAAGGGGTCGATGCCGATCCCCGCGGTCAGCACTGTCGTCGGCGCCGACGGGTCACGAAGGTGTGGGTTGTTCCCCCTGGGGTCCACGCCGAGGGCTCCTCCCAAGAGTTCGTGCTCCACGTTGCCATTCCTCTCCAGTCTTGGATCCGCCTGCCTCCCTTCTTCGCCTCCATCATCCCGCCGGGGGAGCCCCTGGAGCTCTGGCTGCAGCACGCCGGCTGTAGCACCCTCGCGACCGAGGCAGAGGTCGTGGTCGTTGCCCCGGGCGAGGTCTACATGACTCGTGGCTGGAGAGAGATCGCCCGGGTTTGCAGGGTAAGGGGCGTCTCCGCGGTCCACTTGGAGTATGATGGCGCTTCGGTGATGTTCTTCAAGGTCTTCGACGCGAACGGGCGCCGGCTGGAGTGTTGCCCCGGGAGAGGTGGCCAGGACCTCGCCATGGTGAGGGCTAGGCCCGTCGACCACTCCCTTGGCGGCTCTGCAGGCGACGGAGGCGCCGGAGGATCCAGCGACTCCAGCGAGATCTTTGCGACTCCGGAGACGAGTGACGATAGCTATGAGCCCACGAGCCGGCGCCGCTCCTGGAGCAGGGCGGGCTCGTCTGGCCGTCGCCGCCTCTGATCTGGATGGGGTTGGTGCCGGCGCTCGACGGCCCACTGTTGATGATGGCATCTTTTGCAGGAGCGCGTGTAGTTAGCATCCCTTAGGATCCGTTCCCTGCGAGGAATCAAGATGCGCCTCATGGGGGCTTGTAAGGTGCCTGTAATCCTGTTTGTTAATACATAACCCTTGCTGTAGAGCTGTGCGAGTTGTTGATTCCGTCTTAGCTCAGTTCTCCCTTTCGAACCTTGCGAGGGCTTGGTGCTCTGCATCGACAGGTCCCAGTCCCAAGGAGGCGTCAGCCGTCGCTGGTATGCCAGGTCGCGATGCCGTGGTCAAGGCCAGGAGGTGAGCGACCCGGGGTCCGGTAAGAGCCCCTGAGTCGCGATGCTCAGGAGGTCCCCTTTGGCGCCCAAGCAGCCGTCGCTCGGCGAGAAAGGAGAGCAGCGTAGCTGACACGGAATTGCATTAGGTGCGGGGGTAGTGCTATGATAGCCGGTGCTTTCGGGCGGTGACTTATCTCGAGAGTCGGGGATTATCCCTGGTGTGTCGTCGGGTCCGCGCGTCGGCAGGAGCGGAATCGCTCGGCGAGGTCCTCGCATGCCCCTTCTCCCCCGCCTTTGCTCCCCTTTCTGCTCTACGTCCTTGGGTCCCGGCCCTCGAGCTAGTCTCAGCCGTCGCTGGTATGCCAGGTCGCGATGCCGTGGTCAAGGCCAGAGGGTGAGGGCTGGAGAGCCAGTAGGAGGCCTGAGTCGCGATGCTCAGGCACCCCCCCTTTAACATGCAAGCGGTTCGCGCGGATGAGAGTGAAAGCAACGCCGCGAGGGCCTCGCCTGGCGCAACTCCCTTAGGGGATCCTGTAAACTCATCATAGAAGGAAGAAGAAGTTGCCATGACAATTATCAGTCTGCCGTTAGTTGCTTCTGAGGGGAGGTGAGGCACTGGAGGCTTGACGAGGTGGCGCCATGCGGGGCTGCCGCGGCCAGAGCTCAGCCATTCAGGTTTGTCGGCGTTGTAGGGACGGACCCATGCACAAGCGTTGTGCCGTTATGGGAGCAGTTCCGTCAGTTGGCGTCAGTTGAGAAGGCAACTAGATCAAACACGTTAGCCGCGAAGGAGGGAATTCATTCAAACAGATGTTGGGAAGGTAGACATCGCTGGGTCGGGCCCGAGCGACTTGGGGATGATGAAGCCCGAGGGGCGCCCCCAACAAAGCAAGCTAACGACATGAAATAAAAGGGATACATACCGCAGGGACGGACCCAACCGGCCTGGGAACGATGCAGCCCTGGGAGGGCGCTCCCAGCTGGAAATGAAACTTGTAAGATGTCATCTGAAGGTGTCGAGGGCGAAGGGGTGTTGGTGCAGCAGACTCGGTGGGCTGCGGAAGCCGATCCTCATGAGCCCCCAGGCCCAGGGGCTTCGGGAGGCTCCGGGGGCACTGGTAGCTCTCCGCGAATCATCTCCATCTCCGCCAAGGCTGCGGAACGCCTGTCTTCTTGAGCCTCCATGATGCCCCTCATGAGGCGCTGGCACGTAGCAACCGCGCTCGGCAAGAGGTAAGGCATGCGAACGTAGCTGTGGGGCGGACCCCCGCAGTGCCCCACTCGCGAGGGCCAGAGGCGCTCCATCGTAGCGACTTTATTGAGCCCTGGTACGTCGATGCAGACGCGCAGCCCACCATCCTCGCCCGGATGGGGAGCCACAGCCGGTAGACGGCGGCAACATCTCATGATTCTTGATTCCTGTAGTTCTTGAATGGCCTTGTCGACGAACTCCTGCGGGTCTGACCTTCCTTGCCTTGCTCCTTCTTGAGGGAAACGTGCTTCGAAACACGCCTCCATGTGGTGCCCAAGCGCCTCCCTCGTGACCCTGGCCAGGTCGGTGGCCCTCCAAGGGAGAGCCCCCGAGCCCTGCCTGAGGAGGGCGCCGGGCGCGCTTTCCTATGCGATGGAAGGAGGTTCCCCCTGGGCAGATGCGGGCCCTAAGGGGCCCGCCTCCCGAGGGGCCGGTCCGGACGACGTCTTCTTCTTCTTGGGGGTGGTCTCGGGAAGCCTCCTGCTTCCGCGATCCGGGTCTTCCAGTGACGCGGCCTGAAAGGCTCGCTCCAGGGAACACACTGCATCCTTTTCTTCACAGGGCACCGTGATGACTCCGCCACTCCCTGGCATCTTGAGGACGTTGTAGCCATGGTGAGTCACGGCCATGAACTTGGCCAGCGCTGGGTACCCGAGGATGGCGTTGTACGGCAGGCTGATGTGGGCGACGTCGAAGTCGATGAGCTCGGTGCGGTAGTTGTTGCGTGCCTCGAAGGTGACAGGGAGGCGGACCTGCCCAATCGGGACCGTGGAGCCGTCGGTGACTCCGGAGAAGGGCTTGGTTGGCTGAAGCTGGTCGTAGGGCACTTGGAGATTGTTGAACGTTTCCACGGACAGGACGTTGAGCCCTGCCCCACCATCGATGAGGGTCCTGGTGACCAGTACATTGCTGATGACTGGGGAGCAAAGCATCGGGAGGACTCCGGCTGTGGCCGCACACTTGAGTTGATCTGCTGAGCTGAATGTGATGACGCATGCCGACCACCTGAGGGGGCGTGTTGCTTCAAGCCTGGGGAGGACTGCATTCACTTCGCGGGCAAACTGCTTGAAGATGCGTTGGGAGGCTGGGGCTTGAGCCCCGCCCAGGATGCAGGCGATTGCGCGTGGCTCCTGGAAGCCCCCAGCCCCTTCGTCTTGATGCCGGTCCTCGTTCCTCCTTGGCTGAGGCGGCAGCGGAAGGAGGCCTGCATGGCCCTGTGGGCGATCCTCACGAGGCTGATCCCTCCAGTCCCCCTCGCGAGGCAGGTCTCGCCAACGATCCTCGCGAGGTTGATCGCGCCACCCTGGGCGCGGGTCGCGGTCTTCCCAGCGTCCGGCGTTTCTTCCTCCTCCTCGGCCGTAGCCCCGATCGGCGCGGTCGGGATGACGGCCGATCCTTCCTTCTCGCACAGCACGGAGTTCTTGGCATTCGTTGGTGTTGTGGGTGTGGAGGTCGTGGTACACACAGTACCGGCTGCCCCTGGGGGACTCAGGCAGATCTTTGCCCCGCTTGGTGTCTGGTTCTGCCGCGAGCACGGCAGCCCCCTTGTGCTTCACGTCCTTGGCCTTGGGCTTCTTCTCCTCTGGGTCTGCGGCAGGCAGCTCGTGGAGGGAGAGGCGTCCCTCTTCAGCCCTGGCGCACTTGGTCGCCAAGTTGAACAGCTCCAGGGAGGTGCACAGGTCTTCATGCATCGCCAGCTCCTCCTTCATCTTGACGTCGTGCACACCATCGGAGAAGGCCGAGATGACGGCCTCCTCGGACACCTTGGGGATCTTGAGGCGCGGGCTGTTGAAGCGCTGGATGTAATTTTGTAGGGTCTCTCCGGTTTGTTGCTTGATGCGGCGCATGTCGCTCACGGCGGGTGGCTGGTCGCGAGTACCTTGGAAGTTGGCGATGAAGCGGGTGCGCATCTGGTCCCAGGAAGAGATCGTGCCTGGAGCTAGATTCAGGAGCCAGGTGCGAGCTCCTTCCTTGAGCGCCATGGGAAACCAGTTCGCCATGACCTTCTCGTCCCCGCTGGCAGCTTCGATGCCCAGCTCACAGAGCTGGAGGAACTCTGCAGGGTCAGTCGTGCCGTCGTAACGAGGAGGCAGGTCTGGCTTGAACTTGCCGGGCCACGCGACGCTGCACAGCTCGGTGGTGTAGGCACGGCAGCCTTCGGTGGCCACGAAAGGCTTCGGCTGGTGGAGAGCTTGGTCTTGAGGGTCCCCACGCGCTGCAGCGAGGAGCAGCGCGGGGTCTTGGCGTGCCGGAGCTGGAGCAGGGTCGCGGCGCGCCGGAGCAGGGAGCGCCCGGGCAGCTCCTTGCGGGCGAGGGACTTCTTGGCAGCTCCGTTCTTGCTGCGCTGGCACCTGATGGAGCGGGTTCCGCCCAGGGGCCACGCGCCTTGGAGCCATGGCGTCTTCTTGGAGAGGAGGTGGCTGGTACGCCCCCGGAGCTTCGTTGCCCGCACGGGGCGGGCTGCGGCGCAGCGGAACGGACGGCGCAGGAGAGCCTCCCGCGGCGCGGACGAGCTCGGCGATGCGGTCGAGCCACTCTTCGTAGACGTCGTCGACAGGACGGTAGCGCAGGAGCTCGTTTGCCGCGATGAGCGCAGCTCGAGCCTCCAAGGGTGCGCGGAGCGCGCGGGACGAAGAACCAGCTGGTGTGAGCGATGGAGTAGCGGTGCGGCCGTCTTGCCGCACGGAGGATGCTGAGACGACGCTTGCTGCTCGCCCCCTGTCGGGCCGGTGGCGGCATTGATGGCGGGCGATGGGGAACAACGAGGACGTGCACTGACGGGCGCCGTCTGGGCGACGCGGGAAGCGATGGCGGCCCGGCGCTCGGCGCGGGCCCGACGAGCGTCGGACATGGACGGGACGGTCGGAGGAGAACGGGGCGGTGGAAGACGAATACCAGTGCACCCCTACCTGGCGTGCCAAATGTCAGATTTCGGGTTCCGGTAGACCCTTAAGGTTCGAACACTGGGGTGCGCGCGGAGGTTTCGCCTTCTACCGCTCCGTCTCGCAAAGATCTAGACTACTGAAAGAACTGCACAAAAGACACAAGGTTTATACTGGTTCGGGCCACCGTTGTGGTGTAATACCCTACTCCAGTGTGTGGTGGGTGGATTGCCTCTTGGGGCTGATGATGATGAACAATACAAGGAAGAATAGCCCCGCGAGGGTCTGTTCTTGGCTGGGGCGATGAACTGCTGGGAGGAGTTCAGCCACCTTTCTCTCTCTCTCTCTATGCTTCTAACTTCTCTATCCAGCCTCCCCTTCCCCTTTTTCCAACCTTCTTGCTCTGTGGGCGGCTGGTCCTATTTATAGAGGCCCTGGTCCTCTTCTCAAATATCGAGCGGGAAGGAAGCCAACAATGGCGGGCTAATTTGAAGGGGGACAACAAGTATCAGCTATCCTGACAAAAGTAGTCTTCGCCTGCGCAAAGCTCTGGTGATGACGCCGTCTTGGGCTCCACGGTGACCTCCGCCTCGTTGTCCTCCTGTTATTGGTCTCGTTGCACCGAAATGGCAACCTTTGCCTGATGCCTCGGTACTCCATGGCTGCGCTTGCCCCCTTTGCACCAAAGAGGAAAGGAGGACGCTGCGCGGATTGGCACCCGCCTGGCGCCCTGAGTCGTCATGGCTTGCGTCACGGGCACGTCGCGAGGTACCCCGCCTTGATTTCTCCGCCTCCTCATGAGCCAGCCTAACGAGGCCGCGCCTGAGAAAGCTCTGTGTCGTCCGCCCCGCGAGGCTTGGCCCCTCGCGAGGGTCTTGAGTCTTGTGTTGATGAAGATGGGCCGTGCTGGGCCCCTTTTGAGCCACGCCACAGGCCGCAGGCAGGCAAGTCTGGGGACCCCCGTTCCTAGAACGCCGACATACATGGCTAGGTCGGAACGGAGAAACAACGTCATCGTCGTGTTCATGGGGAGCCAACCAGCTGGGTCAGAACGGAATGCGTCGTCGTGTTCATCGGGAGGGCTTGGACGGAACAGCCGATGGAAACGAGGCCTGGCGTACCGCAGAACGGAGGAAACGTCCTTGTGTTTGACCGGCCACGTTCGAAATGGGATCCTGTTCATCGGGAGGGGTCCCGCGTACCGCAAAACGGAGGAAACGGACCTCCTACAGTCGAAACGGGGGTCCTGTTGATCGAGAGGGGTGTGGCGTACCACAAAACGAAGGAAACGAACTTGTGTTGGAGCGCTACAGTCGAAACGGGGTCCTGTTCATCGGTAGGGTGTGGTGTACCGCAAAACGGGACTCCATGGGATATTGTTCATCTCCACCGTCGACCCCATCGAGCCTCCACGAGCTACTGTTCATCCACCGTCGACCTCCTCCAGCCACCACCTGCGACTGTTCATCCACGGGCTCCTGTTCATCCAGCCTCCACCGCGCGCTACTCCACCGACTACTATTCAACCAGCCCTCTCCACAGGATCCTGTTCAACCACCCCTCCACGGGCTACTGTTCATACAGCCCTCCACCATCTACTGTTCATCCTACCCTCCATGGGGTGGTCTTGTTCATCCTGCCCTCCACGGGGTCCTGTTCATCCAGCCCCAACCGGCTCGATCGATCGGGGTCCTGTCCATCCAGAGGCAACACCACGGGGTCCTATTCATCCACCCCCACCAGGAACTGTTCATCCACCCCCCCCCCCCCCCCCCCCCCCCCCCAGGAACTGTTCCCCCCCCCCCCCCCCCCCCCAGCACGCTCACTGTTCATCCAGAGGCAGCATCGATCGGCTTCAGTTAGCAGCAGTAGCGAAGGAATCGCTCTATTGGGTTCAGTTAACAGCCATCGATCGATCGCTCGGGTTTAGTAACGCGTAGCCTGCAGTGCAATCGCTTGGGTTCAGTTAGAGCCCAACGCCTCGCACCCACGCACGTGCGTGTATGAGAGAAATGTGCATCGCTCGGCCCCGACAACCTACCATAACTGGGAACACCCCGATATTTTCGTCGCCCTCGCTTCTACCATGGTTTCTTCCATCATGGACGGCCCAAAGAATGTCATGCAGCTGCGTCTCCGTCCCGCCCAGGACGAAAAGCCCATTTTCTGTCATGATTTTTTCTCATAGAAGTAGGCCCCCACCACATCTATGATGATACTGGGTTTTGTCACAATTATCGTCATAGAAGTGTCATAAGTATGACAGAATTTTTTTCATCCGGCCTAAAATGTCACGGATGTGTCTTTTTTTGTAGTGTCTATAGCTCTCCATGAGGCTATTCCTATCGAATGCCCCAATAACCATAATATATCTATCCGATGGTGCCAGTTATTGCACATACACGGCAGTAGGAAAAGAAGTACCATGGCATATTACGAAACTGCTACACCATGGCCGAGAACACGTGCCCATGTTATGCCATCCGGGAATAATGCCGCACTTCGAAACTAGAACCATCAATAAGTTTTGAGCTTGCGTCTCGTCACATTACAAATTACTACCATGCTATATTTAATTGAAAACATGTTCACACCGATCACAACCTAAATGGTTTCCCACTTAGGAGCGTATTAGTACTTGGTTATAAATACTACTATGCCAAGATGACTGCACATTCCTCCTCAACTCCTCATCCACAAAAATAAACAAGTCACTCAGCATCGTTTCCTGGCGTCTACCATGGCCAGCATGAGTTATAGGTCGAGAGACTACCACCAGGGAGAGGCGAGCATGGAACCGGAAAAACGAGAGATGACCCGCCTCGCCGCGAAAGCAGCCAACATGTCCCGCCGCATGGCAGTAGCAGCATAGAGGTCCCGCCGCGCCGCCCAAGCAGCACAGAGGTCCTGCCACACTGTTGATGCAGCCGACTGGTCCGGCCGCGCCACGGAAGTAGCAGAGATGTCCCGCCGCGCCATGAATGCAGCAGAGATGTCCTGTCGCGCCGTGACGGCCTAGGAAAATGTCTCGCGGGCAGGCGAGGACTCTTACAAGCGCATGCATGCAATCGTCCATAGCTAGATGGATCAGATATCTGGCTGGGCGAGGTTGCATGATGACATGAAAGCCTCGTTTGTACAGGCCAAGCGCGACCTACTGAGGCCGAAGATCGCCGGAAGGGCGAAGCAGGCAGAGGAGACTAGTGCCTTGTTGAAGTGGACGGGCGTCATCGTTAAGACACTTATGGATGAGAATGCCATGCTCCGCATCAAGCGTGAAAGGCTGGTGTAGGAATCCGTGGATGCTGCCAAGAAGTGTATTAAGGACATGAAACTGATGAAAGAGATCATGGCCGCTCGCCGCGAGAACTAGTCTTCGCGACCTACGGCGCATCAAGAAAGTAGAGATCAGCGAGCCAGATCATTGTATGCATCTTCCTTCTTTTTTTGCCCTTGTGTATTTCGGGTGTAGCTTTTTTAATTATCTTCCTAAATATGTAAGACAATTATTATCCAGTATCGTTGTCCTTATATATTCACCAGTCTTGCTATAAGTCATAGTAGATGCTATATAGGTCCGTCGGATCTTACATCAAGATCCGTGCAAAATTTTCTTTTCAGGTTTTCTTTTTTCTCTCTTAAATCTCAGTCGAGTGAGACATAGCCACGCCATTAAATAGTGGCTCGGGCGCCATTAATGGAGACCTTGGGAGAGAGGTGGGCGGCAGATGGAGGTCAAAGGGCTCTCCTCCTGATAAGCACGCGCAGGGGTCTAATCGCATGCTTCCCGTACTCAAATAGCTACCCTGCACGACACCTCCTAGCTAATAAAAAAGGGGACGCCTGGCGGCACGTAAATGGTAAGTAGAACGCCCATGGTTTCAATAATACTAGTGTTTCGGATTGTAACGTGACAACACTTGTTCCAAAATGACTTTGTTGATTGTTAATGTGTGCACCTTCGCAAATCAGACAGTAAAATTACCACATCATGTTGGTGCCATGTCATGACACCAAGCGAAGTTTCATGATTTTCATGTGTGTTTTGGATTTACACGAATTAAAAAAACCAAGTTTCTCAATGTTTTCGGTCGAGCCACGATGGCCAGATGTTTGAATTTCACTCCCATTTCTTGCACGAGACCTAGAAATTTACCTGAGGACACACATGTGATTTTTCAACAAACTTTGGTGCTGGAGCATGTGCTTGTAGTTCAAATTTGAATAATGCACATTAAATGATCAGAAACTCGATTAATGTATAAAAAAGGCCGAACGAACGTGGAAAATTCCAAAATTTAACACGACACCCATATAGTTCTATGTTGCCTCTATAAAGAAAATCAAGGGGGGCATCATATATTGTTTCGCACACAAAGTTGACACGTTCCCTCTCAGAACCACGAGCCTTCTTGAGAGAAGCTCCGGTTTGCAGGAAGCTTATACCAAAACTTGTTCCAATTCGGCCAAAAATTTTACCACAGCATTTTAGTACCATGACATGACACCATGCCAAGTTTCATGATTTTCAAGTGTGTTTTGGATTTACAAGAATTTTAAAACCATGATTCTCAATGTTCTCGGCCGAGCCACGATGCCCAGATGTTTGAATTTCATTCCCATTTCTTGCACGAGACCTAGAAATTCACCCGAGGGCACACATGTTATTTTTCAACCAACTTTGGTGCATTGGAGCATGTGCTTGTAGTTCAAATTTGAATTATGCACATTAAATGACCAGAAACTCAATTAATGTATAAAAAGGCCAAACAAACCCGGACTAATCCCAAAATTTAACACGACACTCATATAGTTCTATGTTGCCTCTGTAAAGAAAATCAGGGGGCATCATATATCGTTTTGCACACAAAGGTGACACATTCCCTCTCAGAACCACGAGCCTTGTTGAGAGAAGCTCCGGTTTGCAAGAAGCTTATACCAAAACTTGCTCCAATACAGCCAAGTTTTTTACCACAACATGTTAGTGCCATGACATGGCACCATGCCAAGTTTCATGATTTCCAGGCGAGTTTTGGATTTAGAGGAATTTAAAAACCAAGTTTCTCAATGTTCTCAGCCGAGTCACAATGCCCAGATGTTTGAATTTAATTCCATTTCTTGCATGGGACCTAGAAATTCACCCAAGGACACACATCTGATTTTTCAACCAACTTTGCTGCACCGGAGCATGTGCTTGCAGTTCAAATTTGAATTATGCACATTAAATGTCTGAAAGCTCAATTAATATATAAAAAAGGTCAAACAAACCCGGAATAATTCCAAATATTTAACAAAATGTAAACTAAACTAATATCTTCTCTATGTGGGGAATTTAATAAATGTCTATTATATTTGTTTTCTACCCTATTCAGATTTAGTAGATACGACAGTTTGACGCTCTCACATAATCTATTATTGACACTATAGGGGATGTTGATTCCTATCAACTACCATATCCTAAAGGTTAAAACAGGTACATAATCATCTTATCTGTTTTGCACAGTGCACTACCAACCCCTATACGACGATGCACATTAAACTATTGATATAAGTTTTATGTAAACCAGTGGCTTAAAGTTGATTTTCCTATTGTTTGAAATTGTGTCAATAAAGATTTTTTTTAAGAATAGTGTTTACTGATGTTGTCGGATGTGTGTATGAAATATGATTTTTTTTCCTCCCGTTGCAACACACGAGCATGTTTTGCTAGTGTATAAAAAGGTCAAACGAACCCGAAATAATTCCAAAATTTAATAGGGCACTCATATAGTTCTATGTTGCCTCTTGATACGTTCATTTTGCATCATGCTTTTATATCGATATTTATTGAATTATGGGCTGTTATTACACATTATGTCACAATACTTATGCATATTCTCTCTTATTTTACAAGGTTTACATGAAGAGGGGGAATGCCGACAGCTGGAATTCTGGGCTGGAAAAGGAGAAAATATTAGAGACCTATTCTGCACAACTCCAAAACTCCTGAAACTTCACAGGAGCACGTTTCAGAATATAAAAAAATATAGGGCGAAGGAAGCACCAGAGGGGCCATCCACCATCCATGAGGGTGGGGGCGCGCCCTATCCCCTGGGTGCGCCCCCTACCTCATGGGCTCTGTGGCAGCCCTCTGATGCCCATCTTACGCTATATCAGGTCTTTCGTCCCGAAAAAAATCATAAGCAAGCTCACGGAACGAAACTCCGCCGCCACGAGGCGGAACCTTGGCGGAACCAATCTAGGGCTTCGGTGGAGCTGTTCTGCCAGGGAAACTTCCCTCCGGGAGGGGGAAATCATCACCATCATCATCACCATCGATCCTCTCATCGGGAGGGGGTCAATCTCCATCAACATCTTCACCAGCACCATCTCATCTCAAACCCTAGTTCATCTCTTGTATCCAATCTTTGTCCCAAAGCCTCAGATTGGTACCTGTGGGTTGCTAGTAGTGTTAATTACTCATTGTAGTTGATGCTAGTTGGTTTATTTGGGGGAAGATCATATGTTCAGATCCTTTATGCATATTAATACCCCTCTGATTATGAACATGATTATGATTTGTGAGTAGTTACATTTTTTCCTGAGGACATGGGAGAAGTCTTGCTATAAGTAGTCATGTGAATTTGGTATTCGTTCGATATTTTGATGAGATGTATGTCGTCTATCCTCTAGTGGTGTCATGTGAACGTCGACTATATGACACTTCACCATTTTTGGGACTAGAGTAAGGTATTGGTAAGTAATAAGTAGGTGATGGGTTGATAGAGTGACAGAAGCTTAAACCCTAATTTATGAGTTGCTTCATAAGGGGCTGATTTGGGTCCATATGTTCCATGCTATGGTTAGGTTTACCTTAATACTTATTTTGTAGTTGCAGATGCTTGCAAGAGGGGTTAATCATAAGTGGGATGCTTGTCCAAGGAAGGGTAGTACCCAAGCACCGGTCCACCCACATATCAAATTATCAAAGTACCGAACGCGAATCATATGAGCGTGATGAAAACTAGCTTGACGATAATTCCCATGTGTCCTCGAGAGCATTATCCTTTATATAAGAGTTTGTCCAGGCTTGTCCTTTGCTACAAAAAGAATTAGGCCATCATGCTGCACCTTATTTACTTTTATTACTTGTTACCCGTTACAAATTACCTTATCACAAAACTACCTGTTATCGATAATTTCAGTGCTTGCAGAGAATACTTTACTGAAAAATGCTTATCATTTCGTTTTGCTCCTCATTGGGCTCGACACTCTTTCTTATCGAAAGGACTATGATAGATCCCCTATACTTGTGGGTCATAACTTCTGTAAAGAAAATCAGGGGGGAGGCAGCGTATATCATTTCGCACACAAAGGTGACACGTTCCCTCTCGGAAGCACGAGGCTTGTTGAGACAATCTCCGGTTTGCAAGAACCTTATACCAAAACTTGTCCCAATTCGGCCAAAAAATATACATATGAAAACAGAGTTTAGATTATCCCGAACATCTCACTACCTAGACCAATGTACTGTGATTTGAATTCAACATAAAATGGATACAAACATTTGAATTTGAGAACGTATGGTACTTGTAGTTCATAGTGAAATATGATTACTACTATATGCATGTTTTCTGTTATCAAGATAATACTTAAATGATGGTATAACTTGACAACAATCATATTCAAAGAAGGAAAATTGATTCAAATTTAGTCCATATGGTAGACGACAATATATGTGTTTATAGGGTGGAGTAAAATGTTGATATAAGATGGAAGATCAAAATGTAGGACTACATCCATTATAAACCGCAATGTCACCCAACGATATATTTTAATTCAACATAAAGTGGATTCAAAAATTTAAATTCGAGATCCTGGCATTTGTACTCATATAAAAAGGGACATGAATCTTTCTTGTGGTGGGAATTGGTTTGTTTTTTGTTGTTGTTGAGGGAAGTGCGAATTGATTTGTTACTATACAGGGTAATCTTCTTCTCCCGATTTTTTTTACATTTTTCTTGTAGTTTTTTAAATGGCATTTATAGCAATATAGTAAAAGGGGACATCACTCTCTTGTGTCTTGTATGAATTTTTTATGTACACGTTAAGTTTGTTCTGCCGAACATGGAATCCGCGCCTTGTTATCCCGAAATTTTCAAGCTCGAGTATCTTTTGTCTCTTCTGCTGTGAAACTCCCGCCTCTTCAACCCGCGTCGTGCCTTGTTATCCTGAAATGTTTACGCACGAGGAAACTCCTTCCTCATCCGAAATTGGTCCAGGAGCCCAGTAGACACGTGAAATCCCCCTTGTACCCTCAGCTGAAAATGCCGCCTCGACATCACGTGGTCAAAACCGGTGGGGGTACGTTCGTAACTTACCCTACATTTCGGACAAACGTGTTCCTAAGCCATGGCTACCCTACCTTCCCCTACGTCCCCCCCCCCCCCCCCCCCCCCCCCCCCCCCCCCATTCGTACACCGAGGCCGCCAAAACCCATGAAACCCCACGCTCCCCCGTCGGCCTCCCGACCACTGCCCAGCCGGAGATTCTTCCCTGACGACGTCGTTCACCGCAACAGTTCACCTTCCCTCATCCACCACACTGCTTGGGGATCCGTAGTCGATCTCGCCGTCCCGCCGATCAGCCGCCCCGTCCTCCACCTCCAAGGAGCTGCCCCGACATTCGTCTCGTCTATCGCACCACCTCCATCCCACAACGTCGTCTTGACCTGCCCTGCCGGAACCGGTGCACTCTCACCAATTCCTCCAATGAAGCCGAGCCCTACTCGGCACCACCAAGGAGGTTCTGCACTCACCCCTACATTTTATCTGTTATTCGATTTCATGGGGCTGCTGGTGCTCGATACCGAGAAGCCATGGCGGGTCTTCATTCGTCTCCAACGTATCTATAATTTATGAAGTGTTCATGCCATGTTTACAACAATTCTATATGATTTTGGTATGATTTGATTAGAACTAACCCGGACTGACGCTGTTTTTAGAAGAACTACTTTGGTGTTGTTTTTGTGCAAAAATAGAAGTTCTCGAAATGGGCTAAAAATTTACGGAGATTTTTTTTGGAAAATTAAAAAATATTGCAGCAAAAAGATACCAGAGAGGAGTCCCGGGGTAACCACAAGGGTGGGGGCGCTCGCACCCCCCTAGGGCACGCCCCCCGTCCTTGTCGTCGCCTCGTGGGACCTCTTGACTTGTCCCCAATGCCAACACCTCCTATAAATCCCCAAAACCACAGAACAGAACCTGGATCGGGAGTTTCGCCGGTGTAAGCCTCTGTAGCCATGAAAAACCAATCTAGGCCCTCTTTGGCACCCAGCTGGAGGGGGCCATCATCACTGGAGGCCATCGAGGAGGATCCTGGAAGGGGTCCATTATCACCGCGGAGGCCAAGGACCAGAGGGAGAACCTCTCCCCATCTAGGGGGAGGCCATGGAGGAGGAAGCATAAGGGGGAGAACCTCTCCCCTCTTTCGGTGGTGCCGGAGTGCCACTGGGGGAACCATCGCCGCGGTGATCGTCTTCATCATCATCACCATCCTCATATCTTTTATGTGGTCCACTCTCCCGCACCCTGCTGTAATCCCCTACTTGAACATGGTGCTTTATGCCACATATTATGATCCAATGATGTGTTGCCATCCTATGATGTTTTGAGTAGATTTCCTTTATCTTTTCGGTTGATTGATGATCTAGATTGGTTTGAGTTGTATGTTTTATTTTGGTGTTGTTCTATGGTGCCTTCCGTGCCGTGCACACCTGAGGGATTCCCGCTGTAGGGTTTTGCAATACGTTCATGATTCTTTTATAGTGGGTTGCTTGAGTTACAGAAGTATAAACCCGAGTAAGGGGGTTGTTGCGTATGGGATAAAGGGGACTTGATGCTTTAATGCTATGCTTGTGTTTTACCTTAATGATCTTTAGTAGTTGCAGATGCTTGCTAGAGTTCCAATCATAAGTGCATATGATCCAAGAAGAGAAAGTATGTTATCTTATGCCTCTCCCTCATATGAAATTGCAATGACGACTACCGATCTTGTTAACAATTGCCTAGGATAATTCCACACACCGATCCATCATTATTCCACACTCGATATTTATAATACATAGTAATATATTCTAAATTTATATTAAAAGAACCTACTTTTACATTTTAGTTCTCCGATATCATGCAAAGTTATCCTCTTCATACCCATGACGTAGTTTTTTTTCTCGTTTCTAGTTGGAAGCAAATGTTCGGTGTACGTAGAGTCGTATCAGTGGACGATAGGACTTGAGAGAATATTGATCTTACCTTTAGCTCCTTGTAGGTTCGACACTCCATACTTATCACTTCCACCTTTGGAAGTTGCTACGATGATTCCTTGCACTTGGGGATTATCAAGATCTTTTATGGAGCCGTTGCCGGGGAGCAATAGTGTGGGGTTGATATTTTCGTGTATGCTTGTTTGCTTTCTTCACTAAGTATAATTTGTTTTCCCTTTTGTTTTTCTTTAGTTGTGGGTGAACCAAACAAAAAAAATTACAAAATGAAAATACTAATTTTTTTACTTGCCTCTTGTGCCTAAAATGTTTTTCAAAAAGAGAAGTGATTGGAAGGTTATGCATTGGAGAACTAAGGGTCGACCTTGAACACCTATGTTCATGCTCATGGAAACAATGTAGAATTTTTCATGGAAGTTTCTCAAATATAATTATCCCCTTGTATATATTTATTGTATTATAAAAATAATGTGCCAAGATTTTGGTTTTAGGATGCCTATATTGCTTCTTTGCTATGTGCGGTGCAAAAACAGAAACTTTTGCTGTAGCGCGTGAATTTATGTTTTTTACTGGAGCATGGTAAAATCTTGAAATTTATACACATTACTGCTCTAAAAATTGTTTAGATGTTCCTATTTTATTACAATTTTTGAAGTTATAGAAGTATATGAAAGTTTGAGATGCTAGAGACTGTCCTGTTTTTTACAGATTCTATTTTCTATGTGTTGTTCACTTATTTTGATGAATCTATGGGTAGTATCGGGGGGTATGTGAAGGAAATATGCCCTAGAGGCAATAACAAAGTTATTATTTATTTCCTTATATCATGATAAATGTTTATTATTCATGCTAGAATTGTATTAACCGGAAACATAATACATGTGTGAATACATAGACAAACAGAATGTCACTAGTATGCCTCTACTTGACTAGCTCGTTAATCGAAGATGGTTATGTTTCCTAGCCATAGACATGAGTTGTCATTTGATTAACGGGATCACATCATTAGGAGAATGATGTGATTGACATGACCCATTCTGTTAGCTTAGCACACGATCATTTAGTATGTTGCTATTGCTTTCTTCATGACGTATACAAGTTCCTATGACTATGAGATTATGCAACTCCCGTTTACCAGAGGAACACTTTGTGTGCTACCAAACGTCACAACGTAACTGGGTGATTATAAAGGTGCTCTACAGGTGTCTCCGAAGGTACTTGTTGGGTTGGCGTATTTCGAGATTACGATTTGTCACTCCGATTGTCGGAGAGGTATCTCTGGGCCCTCTCGGTAATGCACATCACTTAAGCCTTGCAAGCATTGCATCTAATGAGTTAGTTGTGACATGTTGTATTACGGAACGAGTAAAGAGACTTGCCGGTAACGAGATTGGACTAGGTATTGAGATACCGACGATCGAATCTCGGGCAAGTAACATACCGATGACAAAGGGAACAACGTATGTTGTTATGCGGTCTGACCGATAAAGATCTTCGTAGAATATGTAGGAGCCAATATGGGCATCCAGGTCCCGCTATTGGTTATTGACCGGAAACATGTCTCGGTCATGTCTACATTGTTCTCGAACCATAGGGTCCGCACGCTTAAGGTTTCGATGACAGTTATATAATGAGTTTATGAGTTTTGATGTACCGAAGGAGTTCGGAGTCCCGGATGAGATCGGGGACATGACGAGGAGTCTCGAAATGGTCGAGACGTAAAGATCGATATATTGGACGACTATATTCGGACATCGGATAGGTTTCGAGTGGTTCGGGTATTTTTCGGAGTACCGAGGAGTTACGGGAATACGGGGGAGAAGTATTGGGCCTTATTGGGCCATACGGGAAAGAGAGAGGGGCTGCCTAGGGCAGGCCGCGCGCCCCCCCAAGGCCTAGTCCGAATTGGACTAGGGGGAGGGGCTGCGCCCCGTCCTTCCTTCCCTTCTCCCTTCCCTTTCCTTGTCTCCTACTCCTAATACTTGGAAGGACTCCTAGTTGGACTAGGAAAGGGGGAATCCTACTCCCGCTGGGAGTAGGACTCCCCTAGGGCGCGCCATAGAGAGGGCCGGCCCTCCCCTCCTCCACTCCTTTATATACGGGGGCAGGGGGCACCCCATAGACACACAAGTTGATCTTTGTGATCGTTCCTTAGCCGTGTGCGGTGCACCCCTCCACCATATTCCACCTCGGTCATATTGTAGCGGTGCTTAGGCGAAGCCCTGCGACGTAAAACATCAAGATCGTCACCACGCCTTCATGCTGACGGAACTCCTCCCCGACGCTTTGCTGGATCGGAGCCCGGGGATCGTCATCGAGCTGAACGTGTGCCAAGAACTGGGAGGTGCCGGAGTAACGGTGCTTGGATCGGTTGGATCGTGAAGACGTACGACTACATCAACCGCGTTTATATAACGCTTCGGCTTTCGGTCTACGGGGGTACGTGGACAACACTCTCCCCTCTCGTTGCTATGCATCACCATGATCTTGCATGTGCGTAGGAAATTTTTTGAAATTACTACGTTCCCCGACAGTATGAACCATGGTGAAGTTGGAATAAAGTAGATATAATGCAAATATGAAATTGGAATGAGTTTACAATAGTACCTAAAGGTACTGATTTGCTTTATTATACTAAAGGATCTCATAAGGTTTTTTGTTAAGGTTTGTGTGGATGAAGTGTTCGAAGAACGAGGAGTTATCGATATGAGAAGAATATGGAGAGGCAAGAGTTCAAACTTGGGGATGCCCAAGTCACCCCAAGTAAATATTTCAAGGATACTCAAGCATTTAAGCTTGGGGATGGCCCGGTTGGCATCCCATCTTTATTCCTCAACAATTATCGGTGTACCTCAGTTTTTGTTTTGTTCACATGGTATGTGTCTTTTGAGTTTATTTTTCCTTTCTTTTTCTTTATGTACCATGCTAGTATGAGATATAGCTTCATTGATTTATAGAATGCTTCATGTGCTTCACTTTATTCTTTTGAGTATGGCTTTATAGAATGCTCTTTGTGCTTCACTTAAATCTTTTGAGTATGGTTTTATAGATTGCTTCGTGTGTGTCACTTATGTATTTTGAGCTTGGATATTGGTTGATCTGTCCTAATTGTAGAATTCTCTATGAACTTCACTTATATCCTTTAGAGAATGAATAAAATTATCATTGAAATTAGGCTTGGAAGAGTGTCATTAAAATATCATGCCTAGCTAAAAAGGCATTAAAGAAAAGCGCTTGTTGGGAGATAACCCAATATTTACCCTTACTATTTTGTGTGTTCACATGATTAATATACTGTAGTAATCATGTTTTATAGCTTTTGTTTCAATGAAGTGCCAAGTAAAGCCTTTGGGGTAGTTTGGATGATAGTTGACTTGATTTTGTGCAAAAAAACAGAAAATTTTGCGCCGAGTCACAAAATTGTTTAAAATTACTAGAGCATTGAAAAATTCTAAATTTTTTACAGATGATTTATATACAAATTTTCTACTTTTTCCTAATTTTTCAGAATTGTTGGAGTAATATAAGTATGGTTGTTATTTAGATCATTACAGACTGTTCTGTTTTTGACAGATTTTGTTTTCAATGCATAGTTTGCTTGTTTTCTAGTTTCTACAGCTTATATTGCTCAATATAAATTGTAGAAATGATATGGTACAGTAGGCATTGTGTGAGAACAATTATGAATCTTTTCTTGAAAGTACCAAAGTGATTGAGTTGTCTTTCTCATACTAACCCATCTCACGAAGTTCTGTTAAGTTTGTGTGACTGAAGTTTTCAAGTTTTGGGTGAGATATTGATAAGAGGAGAATAAGGACTGGAAAGACCCTAAGCTTGGGGATGCCCAAGGCACCCCAAGGTAATATTCAAGGAAGAGTTAAGCGCCTAAGCTTGGGGTGCCCCGTAAGGCATCCCTTCTTTCGTCTTCAAAACCATCGGTATACCTTACTCACAGCTATACTTTTATTCGTCACATGCTATGTGTTTTGCTTGGAGCGTGTTTTCATTCTACTTGCTGTTTAAATAAAATCATTGAATCTGAAATTTTGAATGAGGGAGAGTCCCCCCATGGCTAGTTAATAATTTGAGTACTCAGTGTTCTTCACTTATATCTTTTTGGACTAGTTTGTCATTTACTCACATGCTTCACTTATATCCTATGAGTAAATGGTTCAATGAATCGAATATCGTAGATCTGAAATTATATATGCTTCATATGCTTATCCCATGAGGAGTAATGAATTCACATATAAGAAGTATAGGTGGTAAAATTTATTGAAAGTTAATAAACACCGCATTGGTCACTTGAACAATTCATGAAAGAATATTGAATGAAGAGAGATTTCACATATAAATATACTATCTTAGACATCTTCTATGATTGTGAGCCCCATTAATTATTTTCAAACTTGAGAAAATTAGTTGAAGTTGGACAAGCAAGACAACATAATGAGTTATGTTTTGGTATATTTGCATAGAAGTTATATTGTTTTGGATCCCCTAACATGTGGTGCTTGCTAAGGATCCTTTGCTAGCCAAAATTTTGTACTAAGTACAGATACTACTTGTGCATCCAAAACCCCTAAACCCCATTTCATGCCATGTGTGTCCATCATATCTACCTATGGATTGAATAAGGTTCTTCAAGTAAGTTGTCATCGGCGCAAAAGCAATAAAAATTTCTCCTAAATATGTATGATCTTTTATTGTAAGGGAAAATAAGCGTTGTACGAACTTGTGGTGGTAAAGAAATAAAAGTGACAGATTGCATAATAATGGTTACTATCACAAAAGGCAATAAAACATGACATTCCTTTGCATTAAGGGTTTGCACATCCAACATTTAAAAGCGCATGACAACCTCTGCTTCCCTTTGCGAAGGGCCTATCTTTTACTTTCATGTATTTACTTTTATGCAAGAGTCAATAGTATTCCTTCCTATTTCAACCTTAATTATTATTTAGTTGGCAAGCATCATGTGGTGGGGAAAGATCCAAGCATATATGGCCATTAAAATAAATTTGATCATGAATTATTATTGTTGACAATTATCTATATGATAAATAAGTTGGGAGGCGAAACATTAAGCCCCTATGTTTCTTTGTTCTTTGAGTGTTGGCAATCATGGAAGACTATATGATATTTGAGTATGTGGAGTTTGCTAAATCAAAGCTCTTACATATACCCTTCCTGAAAATAAGATGAATTGCAATTGTTTCATGACTAAGAACATGGTTTGTTAGTTTCAAGAAACTTTATGGTCTATACTTTAGCATGTGAATAGCTTGCTACTTGATCATGAGGACTTTTATGACATGAGCTACTGTTTATGATAAAGAATAATGTTAGAAAAAGCGATTGGAATTATCATTGATCAAACTTGTGCACTTCTTGCATTCACACTTCATAAGTTATTTCTTTTTTCATTAACCTACTCGAGGACGAGCGGGAATTAAGCTTCAGGATGTTGATACGTCTCCAACGTATCTATAATTTATGAAGTATTCATGCCATGTTTACAACAATTCTATATGATTTTGGTATGATTTGATTAGAACTAACCCGCACTTACGCTATTTTTAGCAGAACTACTGTGGTGTTGTTTTTGTGCTGAAACAAAAGTTCTCACAATGGGCTGAAAATTTACGGAGAATATTTTTGGAAAATATAAAAATATTGGGGCAAAAAGATACCAGAGAGGAGTCCCGGGGTAACCACAAGGGTGGGGGCGCCTCCACCCCACTAGGGCGCACCCCCTGTCCTTATCATTGCCTCGTGGGCCCTCTTGACTTGTCCCCAACACCAACACCTCCTATAAATCAGCAAAACCCCTGAACAGAACCTGGATCAGGAGTTCTGTCGCCGTAAGCCTCTGTAGCCTTGAAAAACTAATCTAGGCCCTCTCTGGCTGAAGGAAATATGCCCTAGAGCCAATAATAAAGTTGTTATTTATAATTCCTTATGTCATGATAAATGTTTATTATTCATGCTAGAATTGTATTAATCGGAAACTTAGTACATGTGTGAATATATAGACAAACAGAGCATCACTAGTATGACTCTACTTGACTAGCTCATTGAATCAAAGATGGTTAAATTTCCTAGCCATAGACATGAGTTCTCATTTGATTAACGGGATCACATCATTAGAGAATGATGTGATTGACATGACCCATTCCGTTAGCTTAACATTTGATCGTTTAGTATATTGCTATTGCTTTCTTCATGACTTATACATGTTCCCACGACTATGAGATTATGCAACTCCCGAATACCGGAGGAACACTTTGTGTGCTACCAAACATCACAACGTAACTAGGTGATTATAAAGGTGCTCTACATGTGTCTCCGATGGTACTTGTTGAGTTGGCATAGATCAAGATTAGGATTTGTCACTCCGATTGTCGGAGAGGTATCTCTGGGCCCTCTCGCTAATGCACATCAGTATAAGCCTTGTAAGCATTGTAACCAAAGAGTTAGTTGCGGGACGATGCATTACAGAATGAGTAAAGAGACCTGCCGCTAACAAGATTGAACTAGGTATTGAGATAACGATGATCGAATCTCGGGAAAGTAACATACCGATGACAAAGGGAACAACGTATGTTGTTATGCGGTTTGACCGATAAAGGTCTTCGTAGAATATGTAGGAGCCAATATGAACATCCAGGTTCCGCTATGAGTTTATGTGATTTGATGGACCGATGGTAGTTTGGAGTCCCGTATGAGATCGGGGACATGACGTGGAGTCTCGAAATGGTCGAGATGTAAAGATTGATATATTGGACGACTATATTCGGACATCGGAAAGGTTCCGAGTGATTCGGGTATTTTTCGGAGTACCGAGGAGTTACGGGAATACGGGGAAGAAGTATCGGGCCTCATGGGCCAAGTGGTGGAAGAGAGGAGGCAGGGCGCGCGGCCCCCCTAGCCCAAACCGAATTGGACTAGGGGGCCGGCCCCCCTTTCCTCCTTTCCTCCCTGTCCTTCCTTCTCCCTCTCCTCCTTCCTTTCCCACTCATAGTAGGAGTAGGAAAGGGGAGTCCTACTCCTACTAGGAGGAGGACTCCTCCTCCTGGCGCACCCTGCAAGGGCCGACCGGCATCCCCCCTTGCTCATTTATATACGGGGGCAGGGGGGCACCCCAGGACACACAAGTTGATTGTTCCAAGCCTTGTGCGGTGCCCCCCTCCACCATAATCCACCTCGATCATATCGTAGCGGTGCTTACGCGAAGCCCTGCGTCCGTAGCAACATCATCACCATCATCACACCATCATGCTGACGAAACTCTCCCGTGAAGCTCTGCTAGATCGGAGTTCATGGGACGGCATCGAGCTGAACGTGTGCTGAACTTGGAGGTTCCTTGAGTTTGGTACTTGGATTGGTCGGATCGCGAAGACGGACGACTACATCAACCGCGTTCTCATAACGCTTCCACTCATGGTCTATGAGGGTACGTAGACAATACTCTCCCCTCTCGTTGCTGTGCATCACCATGATTTTGCGTAAGCGCAGGATTTTTTTTTTGAAATTACTACGTTCCCAACAGTGGCATCCGAGCCAGGTTTATGCGTAGATGTTATATGCCCGAGTAGAACAAAAGTGAGTTTTGGGCGATACGAGTCATACTGCTTACCAGCATGTCATACTTTGGTTCGATGGTATTGTTGGATGAAGCGACCCGGACCGACATTACGCGTACGCTTACGCGAGACTGGTTCTACCGACGTGCTTTGCACACAGGTGGCTGGCGGGTATCAGTTTCTCCAACTTTAGTTGAATCGAGTGTGGCTACGCCCGGTCCTTGTGAAGGTTAAAACATCACATACTTACCGAAATATCGTGGTGGTTTTGATGCGTAGGTAAGAACGGTTCTTGCTCAGCCCGTAGCAGCCACGTAAAACTTGCAACAACAAAGTAGATGACGTCTAACTTGTTTTTGCAGGGCATGTTGTGATGTGATATGGTCAACACGTGATAAGATATAAGTTGTTCTATAAGATGATCTTGTTTTGTTGAAGTTATCGGCAACTGGTAGAAGCCTTATGGTTGTCTCTTTATTGCATAAGATGCAAGTGCCAAATAATTGCTTTACTTTATCGCTATGCGATAGGAATAGTTGGTGAGACGATCATGTGATGACACGTTGATAGAGATCAAAATGATGGAGATCATGGTGTCATGCCGGTAACAATGAAGATCACGACAGTACTTTGGAGATGGAGATCAAAAGCACAAGATGATGGTGGACATATCATGTCACATATTTTGATTTCATCTGATGTTTATCTTTTATACCTCTTATTTTTCTTAGTTCGATGGTAGCTTTATAAGATGATCTCTACTAAATTTCAAGGTACAAGTTTTCGCCCTAAGTATGAACCGTTCCCAAAGTTCGTCGTGCCGAGACACCACGTGATGATCGAGTGTGATAAGCTCTACATTCACACACAGCGGGTGCAAGCCAGTTTAGCTCACGCAGAAATACTCAGGTTAAACTTGACGAGCCCAGCATATGCAGATATGGCCTCAGAACACTGAGACCGAAAGGTCAAGCGTGAATCATATAGAAGGTATGATCAATATAGTGATGTTCACCATTGAAAACTACTCCATCTCACGTGATGTTCGGACATGGTTTAGTTGATATGGATCACATGATCACTTAGATGATTAGAGGGATGTCTATCTAAGTGGGAGTTCTTAAGTAATATGATTAATTGAACTTTAATTTATCATGAACTTAGTCCTGGTAGTATTAGCATATCTATGTTGTAGATCAATAGCTCGCGTTTAGCTCCCTTGTTTTATTTTGATATGTTCCTAGAGAAAAATAAATTGAAAGATGTTAGTAGCAATGATCTGGACTAGCTCCGTGATCTGAGGGTTATCCTCATTGCTGCATAGAAGTATTATGTCCTTGATGCACCGCTAGGTGACGGACCTATTGCTGGAGCAAATACAAACGTTGTGAACGTTTCACAAAGCTCGGTATGATGACTACTTAGTAGTTTAGTGCACCATGCTTTACGGCTTAGATCCGGGACTTCAAAAATGTTTTGAAATGTCATGGAGCATATGAGATGTTCCAAGAGCTGAAATTGGTATTTCAGACTCATGCCCATGTCGAAAGGTGTGAGACCTTTGACAAGTAATTTTCCTACAAGATGGAGGAAAATAGATCAGCTAGTGAGCATGTGCTCAGAATGTCTGAGTACTACAATCACTTGAATCAAGTGGGAGTTAATCTTCCAGATAAGATAGTGATTGACAGAGTTCTCTAGTCGCTATCACCAAGTTACTAGAACTTCATGATGAACTATAATATGCAAGGGATAACGGAAATGATTCCCAAGCTCTTCGTGATGCTAAAATCGACGAAGGTAGAAATCAAGAAAAGCATCAAGTGTTGATGGTTAACAAGACCACTAGTTTCAAGAGAAGGGGAAGGGGAACTTCAAAAAGAACGGCAAGCAAGTTGCTGCTCCCGTGAAGAAGCCCAAAGCTAGACCCAAGCCTGAAACTGAGTGCTTCTACTGCAAAGGAAATTGTCACTGGAAGTGGAACTGCCCTATATACTTGGTGGATAAGAAGGATGGCAAAGTGAACAAATGTATATTGGATATACATTTTATTGATGTGTAGTTTACTAGTGTTTATAGCAACCCCTCGACATTTGATACTCGTTCAGTTGCTAAGAGTAGTAACTCAAAACGGGAGTTGCAGAATGAACAGAAACTTGTTAAGGGCGAGGTGACAATGTGTGTTGGAAGTAGTTCCAAGATTGATATGATCATCATTGCACACTCCCTATACTTTCGGGATTAGTGTTGAACCTAAATAAGTGTTATTTCATGTTTGCGTTAAGAATGAATATGATTTGATCATGTTTATTGCAATACGGTTATTCATTTAAAGTCAGAGAATAATTGTTGTTCTGTTTACATGAATAATACCTTCAATGGTCATACACCCAAGGTGAATGGTTTATTGAATCTCGATCGTAGTGATACACATATTCATAATATTGAAGCCAAAAGATGCAAAGTTAATAATGATAGTACAACATATTTGTGGCACTACCGTTTAGGTCATATTGGTGTAAAGCACATGAAGAAAATCCATGTTGATGGGCTTCTGGAATCACTTGATTATGAATCAGTTGATGCTTGCGAACCATGCCTCATGGGAAAGATAACTAAGACTCCGTTCTCCGGAACAATGGAGCAAGCAACTGACTTATTGGAAATAATACATACTAATGTATGCGGTCCGATGAGTGTTGAGGCTCGCAGCAGGTATCGTTATTTTCTAACCTTCACAAATTATTTGAGCAAATATGGGTATATCTACTTGATGAAACGTAAGTCTGAAACATTTGAAAAGTTCAAAGAATTTTAGAGTGAAGTGGAAAATCATCGTAACAAGAAAATAAAGTTTCTACGATTTGATCATGAATGATAATATTTGAGTTACGAGTTTGGTCTTCATTTGAAACAATGCGGAATAGTTTCGCAACTCACGCCACCCGGACCACCATAGCGTAATGGTGTGTCCGAACATCGTAATCATACTTTACTAGATATGGTGCGACCTATGATGTCTCTTACTGATTTACCGCTATCGTTTTGGGGTTATGCTTTAGAGACAGCTGCAGTCACATTAAATAGGGCACCATCTAAATCCGTTGAGACGACGCCTTATGAACTATGGTTTGGCAAGAAACCAAAGTTGTCGTTTCTTAAAAGTTTGGGGCTGCGATGCTTATGTGAAAAAGCTTCAACCTGATATGCTCAAACCTAAATCGGAGAAATGTGTCTTCATAGGATACTCAAAGGAGACAGTTGGGTACATCTTCTATCACAGATCCGAAGGCAAGACATTCGTTGCTAAGAATGGATCCATTCTAGAGAAGGAGTTTCTCTCGAAAGAAGTGAGTGGGAGGAATGTAGAACTTGATAAGGTAATTGAACCTTCTCCGGAATTGGAAAGTAGTTCATCACAGAAATCAGTTCTAGTGATCTCTACACCAATTAGTGAGGAAGCTAATGATGATGATCATGAAACTTCAGATCAAGTTACTATCGAACCTCGTAGGACAACCAGAGTATGGTCCGCACCAAAGTGGTACGGTAATCCTTTCTGGAAGTCATGTTACTATACCATTATGAACCTACGAACTATGAGGAAGCGATGATGAGCCGAGATTCCGCGAAATGGCTTGAGGCCATGAAATCTGAGATGGGATCCATGTATTAGAACAAAGTATGGACTTTGATTGACTTGCCCGATGATCGGTGAGTCATTAAGAATAAATGGATCTTCAAGAGGAAGATGGACGCTGATAGTAGAGTTACTATCTACAAAGCTCAAATTGTCGCAAAAATGATTTTGACAAGTTCAAGGTGTTGACTACGATGAGATTTTCTCACTCGTATTGATGCTTAAAAGTCTGTCCGAATCATCTTAGCAGTTGCCGCATTTTATGAAATCTAGCCAATGGATGTCAAAACTGTATTCCTTAATGGATTTCTTAAAGAAGAGTTGTATATGATGCAACCAGAAGGTTTTGTCAATCCTAAAAGGTGCTAACAAAGTGAGCAAGGTCCAGCGATCCATCTATGGACTGGTGCAAGCATCTCGGAGTTGGAATATATGCTTTGATAAAGTGATCAAAACATATGGTTTTATGCAGACTTGTGGTGAAGCCTGTATTTACAAGAAAGTGAGTGGGAGCACTACAACATTTCTGATAAGTGTATGTGAATGACATTTTGTTGATCAGAAATAATGTAGAATTTTCTGGAAGGCATAAAGGAGTGTTAGAAATGAGTTTTTCAAAGAAAGACCTCGTTGAAGCTACTTACATATTGAGCATCAAGATCTATAGAGATAGATCAAGACGCTTGATATATTTTCAATGAGTACATACCTTGACAAGATTTTGAAGTAGTTCAAAATGGAACAGTCAAAGAAGGAGTTCTTTCCTGTGTTGCAAGGTGTAAAGTTGAGTAAAGACTCAAAACCCGACCATGGCAGAAAATAGAATGAGAATGAAAAGTCATTCCCTATGCCTCCGTCATAGGTTCTATAAAGTATGTTATACTGCTTACCAGTCTTATTGTATACCTTAGCATGATTCTGGCAATGGAGTACAATAGTGATCTAGGAGTAGATCACTAGACATCGGTCAAAATTATCCTTAGAGGACTAAGGAAATATTTCTCGGTTATGGAGGTGATAAAAGAGTTCGTCGTAAAGAGTTACATCGATGCAAGCTTTTTACATCGATCTAGATGACTCTAATTCTCGATCTAGATACATATTTAAAGTGGGAGCAATTAGCTAAAGTAGCTCCGAGCAGAGTATTGTAGACATAGAAATTTGCAAAATACGTACGGATCTGAATGCTGCAGACCCGTAGACTAAACTTCTCTCACAAGTAAAACATGATCACTCTTTGGCTGTTAATCACATAGCGATGTGAAGTAGATTATTGACCCTAGTAAACCCTTTGGTTATTAGTCACATGGAGATGTGAACTAATCACATAAAGATGTGAACTATTGATGTTAAATCACATGACGATGTGAACTAGATTATTGACTCTAGTGCAAGTGGGAGACTGAAGGAAATATGCCCTTGAGGCAATAATAAAGTTGTTATTTATATTTCCTTATATCATGATAAATGTTTATTATACATGCTAGAATTGTATTAACCGAAAACTTAGTACATGTGTGAATATATAGAGAAACAGAGCGTCACTAGTATGCCCCTACTTGACTAGCTCGTTGAATCAAAGATGGTTAAGTTTCCTAGCCAAAGAAATGAGTTGTCATTTGATTAACGGGATGACATCATTAGAGAATGATGTGATTGACTTGACCCATTCCGTTATCTTAGTATTTGATCGTTTAGTATATTGCTATTAATTTCTTCATGACTTATACATGTTCCTGTGACTATGAGATTATGCAACTCTCGAATATCGGAGGAACACTTTGTGTGCTACCAAAAATCACAACGTAACTGGGTGATTATAAAGGTGCTCTACAAGTGTCTCCGATGGTACTTGTTGAGTTGGCATAGATCAAGATTAGGATTTGTCAGTCCGATTGTCGGAGAGGTATCTCAGCGCCCTCTCGGTAATGCACATCACTATAAGCCTTCCAAGAATTGTAACTAAAGAGTTAGTTGCGGGATGATGCATCACGGAACGAGTAAAGAGTCCTGCCGGTATCGAGATTGAACTAGGTATTGAGATACCAACGATCGAATCTCGGGCAAGTAACATATCGATGACAAAGGGAACAACGTATATTGTTATGCGGTTTAACCGATAAAGATCTTCGTAGAATATGTTGGAGCCAATATGAACATCTAGGTTCCGCTATTGGTTATTGACCAGAGATGTGTCTTGGTCATGTCTACATATTTCTCGAACCCGCAGGGTCCGCACGCTTAACGTTCGGTGACGATCGATATTATGAGTTTATGTGATTTGATGTACCGAAGGTAGTTCGGAGTCCCGTATGAGATCAGGGATATGACGAGGAGTCTCGAAATGGTTGAGATGTAAAGATCGATATATTGGACCACTATATTCGGACATCGGAAATGTTCTGAGTGATTCGGGTATTTTTCGGATTTCCGGGGAGTTACGGGAAGACGGGGAAGAAGTATTGGGCCTCATGGGCCAAGTGGTGGAAGAGAGGAGGCAGGGTGCGCGGCCCCCCTAGCCCAAACCGAATTGGACTAGGGGCGGGGCCCCCTTTCCTCCCTCTCCTTCCTTCTCCCTCTCCTCCTTCCTTTCCCCCTCCTAGTAGGAGTAGGAAAGGGGAGTCCTACCCCTACTAGGAGGAGGACTCCTCCTAGCGCGCCCTACAAGGGCCGGCCGGCCTCTGTCGGATTTCGGGTTCTGGCAGACCCTTAAGGTTCGAACTCTGGGGTGCGCCCAGAGATTACGCCTTCTACCTCTCCGTCTCGCAAAGATCTAGACTACTAAAAGAACTACACAAGAGACAGAAGGTTTATACTGGTTCGGGCCACCGTTGTGGTGTAATACCCTACTCCAGTGTGTGGTGGGTGGATTGCCTCTTGGGGCTAATGATGATGAACAATACAAGGAAGAGCAGCCTCGCGAGGGTCTGCTCTTGGCTGGGGCGATGAACTGTTAGGAGGAGTTCAGTCGCCCTTTTCTCTCTCTCTCTCTCTGCCTCTACTCCTCACTCTCTCTCACTTACCACCCCTCCCTTGTTATGTGGGTGGCTGGTCCTATTTATAGAGGCCCTGGTCCTCTTCCGAAATATCGAGCGAGAAGGGAGCCAACAATGGCGGGCTAATTTGAAGGGGGACAGCAAGTATCAGCTATCCTGACAAAAGTAGTCTTCGCTTGCGCAAAGCTCTGGTGATGACGCTGTCTTGGGCTCCACGGTGACCTCCATCTCGTAGTCCTCCTGGTCTTGGTCTCGTTGCACCGAAATGGCAACATTTGCCTGATGCCTCGGTACTCCGCGGCTGCGCTTGCCCCCTTTACACCAAAGAGGAAAGGAGGACGCTGCGCGGGCTGGCACCCGCCTGGCGCCCTGAGTCGTCATGGCTTGCGTCACGGGCTCCTCGTGAGGTACCCCGCCTTGATCTCTCCGCCTCCTCGTGAGCCAGCCTGATGAGGCCGCGCCTGAGGAAGCTCCACGTCGTCCGCCCCGCGAGGCTTGGCCCCTCGCGAGGGTCTTGAGTCTTGTGTTGATGAAGATGGGCCATGCTGGGCCCCCCTTTGAGCCACGCCGCAGGCAGGCAAGTCTGGGGACCCCCGTTCCCAGAACACCGACAGTAGCCCCCGGGCCCAAGGCGCGCCCGGACTTGGCCGTGCTGAGAGGCGAAAGGGAAAGGGCGAAGCGCAGCGGGCCCTAACAGCCTGCGGCCTTGGGCGCCGCGTGACGGTTGGTTGGACGTGGGCGCCCTAGCAACCGCGCGAGTTGATAAAGGAGCGGCATCCACCTAGGCTTTGCTTCTTGCTTTCCCCGGTTGCTGCTCAGATCCCCTTTCTTGCGCCTCCCCTTTCTTCCTCCAAATTTCCAGATCTACTCCGGCCACCTGACCTAGGAAGCCATGGCGCCTCGTCAGTCTCCGGCCGAAGCTTGGTACTCGCCTGCTCTGGACTTGCCGAGCGTGTCCGAGGCGGGCCTTGCCCTGCTGCGCCGGATGGTGGCGGCGCAGGGCGTCGATGGGGTCCAGGTGTTCAAGGCCAGCTTCGCCACCCCTGAAGGCCGAGGGAGCACCTTTTATCCTCTCTTTGTACGCTCCATTGCTGCGGGCCTGGTGCCTCCCTTCTCTGAATTTTTCTTCTCTGTCCTCCGCCATTACAACTTGCAGGCTCTGCATCTCCACCGCAACTCCGTCCTACTCCTGGCGATCTTCGCTTATTACTATGAGGCTCACGTAGGGGTGCAGCCCTCAGTGGCCTTGCTGCGCCACTACTTCTCCCTCCGGGTCTCTCGCAGTTCTCCTTTCGCGTGCGCGAGCTTCGTCGCGTATGGCGGCACCATTGCCATCTCGAATCCCGGGAAGAGGATTGAGGGCTTCAGGAGCAAGTGGGTCTTGGTAGATGCCGGGCGCATCCACCCTCGGCTGATCTTGCCCGCGGAGCATCCCGCAAGCTCCAGCGACTAGTGCTGAGCGGAGCTCACGAACCCCCGCGCGAAACTGGTGTTGGAGAAGATGGACGCGGACCTGAGGCCGGTCAGCACGGCGGTGGCAAAGTTGACCAGCGCGTTGCTGCTGAGGGAGCTCCTGGAGCACCAGCTGGCTCCACTCCGGCAGTACTCACCTCCGATGTGGAGGCCTCATCCGAGCCCCGCGGCCTTGGGCGGCGAAGATTTGGCCGCGGTCTTCCAATCTCTGGTCGGGGGCGAGGTGGCAAGGTAGGAGGGCGCTCCCAAGCCCTTTTTCCTTCGTGACGACTAGAAGCAGGTGGTGGAGTCCATGCTCTATTTTAACAGGGACGGGCCCGTGCCCGTGGCGGCTTCCGAGGGACTGGTGGACGTGTCCTCCGGCAACTCCAGTAAATAGGAGGACGAAGAGGAGCGGGAAAAGGGGCCTGACTCCGAGGCGACCGACGGAGAGTCGAGGGCTCCCCTCCTCCGGCGCAGGCCCCGCAGTCTCCGCCTTTCTTCGAGCGACGATGACGAGGATGGAGACGAGCAGGTCGGCGGGAGCTTGCCCCTGATCTCGAAGAAAGACAGGACCGGGCTGATCTCTCGCGAGTCTGCCCCTGCCCCGAGGCAGTCTGCAGACGCGCCTTCTGCTTCCGAGGTTGACCCTTCCAGCCGGCTGTCAGGCTTCAAGTTTGGCCGGAGGCTACCCGAGCTCACCAGCGATGACCCGTAAGTGCTTGACCCTTGTCTTTATTTCTTGTTCCGCTGCCGAGGCTTGACGTTCGCATCTCTTGAATAAGCTGGCGCCCGGCGAAGAAGCCGAAGGGGGCTCCTGAGGCTCCATCCGCAGCAGCGCCTCCGCCTGTGGAGGGGGGTGACCGCGGCGCGCGGGCTTCTCCTGCCCGTCCGTCCTCGCGAGGCCTGGCCGAGCTGGCTGGGGCGAGCTCAGCCCCCATGGCCCAAGTGACTCCTGTGGTGCCTTTGCCCACTGCCGCCACCACAGCCGCTGGGGCGCAGCAGGCTCCACCTCAGGATGTTGTGGTCTTGCCGTCGCCGCCTTCTTCCCCCGTTCCGCCGACTGCTGTTTCTCCAACTCCTCCTGCCGTCCTGGAGCGTGCTGTTGCTGGACTGGACCGGCTGCGGCAGGATCTTCTTGGCGCCGACCCTCGCCTGGTGGCCGGCGCTTGGAGCTGGCTTCAGGATGGATTCACTCCGATGCCTCGATCCGGGCGGCACTGGTTCAAGCCTCGATGGCCTGCGACGAGGAGAGGCAGGCCGTCCTTGAGATGAAGGCTGCTCATGACGCAGCCCTGGGGGAGGTGGTTGAAGTCCGCGATCATTGCAAGGCGCTGGAGGACGAGCTGCATGGCCTGTGGGACCAGCTCGCGAAAGAGGTTCGTCTTCGCCAGGAGCAAGAAGAAGGCATGAAGGCTCGTGAGGTGGCCATCGAGGGCCGGGAGGCCAAGCTCGAGAAGCGCCGCGACCGCCTAGGTGCGCTGGGGAAGGAGTTGGAGGCGACGAAGGTCGAGCTGGACAGCAAGGCCCAGGTTCTTGCCGAGGATCGCATGGCCTTCGCAGGCATGGAGAAGAGGGCTCGTGCTTTCGCTGAAGATGCTCTATGCCAGTGGCCTGGAGAGCCCGCTGCCCGGTGCCGAGGACGGCCCCGCCAAGCTGCTTCCCTTCCTAGTTCGTGCTCTTTAGGATGTCACCCTTGGCCTTGGCCCCACGGCCGAGGCCGAGGCGCGTGTCCTGTCTTCTGCTGCGCTAGCGCGGGTCTTCACCCACATCTACCTTCGTGACCCCAGCGCTGACCTCGACAGCCTGTTGGAGCCAGTAAGTGGCGAGGGTGCTGCTGCTGCTGCCGAGGCCGTGAAGGGTCGCGCGGAGGCTCTGCTGGGGAAGTTCCGGGCCTTCAGTACCAAGTCGAAGCACGATGCTGCCGGTCCTGCTGCTCCATGAGGCGGGGCAACCCGCGCTGCTCCACCACCGCCAAGTGACTCCGCTACTGCTCCTGTCCTACTTTTAATTCCTGCACATGCATCATGCCTCGGGGAGGCGTTTAAACTCGCGTTTGGTATTGAGACGACATTATGGACTGTAATATTTGCTTTTAAATTCCTTGAATTTTATGCTTTTCTTCCCTACTTGCTTGTGTTCTACGCCGGCAGAGCCCGGCCCCGCGCGTATCTCACCCAGCATTAGCCCCGACCGGAAACCAGGACGGGACCAAAGGAGTGAGGGGCTATGGAGCCAGTTAGGCTCCTGAGTCGCGATGCTCAGGAGTCCCCCTTGGCGCACGAACAACAAGTAGGGAGGTGTGATGTAGGTGGATCTTCCGTTTTACGTCTGCAGAGCCCGACTTCGCGCGTACCTCACCCAGCATTAGCCCCGACCGGAAACCAGGACGGGACCAAAGGAGTGAGGGGCTACGGAGCCAGTTAGGCTCCTGAGTCGCGATGCTCAGGAGTCCCCCTTGACGCGCAAACAGCAAGTGATGAGGTGAGATGCAAGTGGGACCACCGTTCTACGTCTGCAGAGCCCGGCCCCGCGCGTGCCTCACCCAGCATTAGCCTTTTGGAACTAAGGAGTGAGGGGCTACGGGACCAGTTAGGCCCCTGAGTCACGATGCTCAGGGGTCCCCCTTGACGCTCAAACGTCCTTCATACCTTGGCTCCGCTCGGGGAGAGACGTGTGACGAACCAGGCCTGAGGGGCCTGGCTGGGTGGCGTACGTCTGGGCGTGACCCAGGCGCAGCCCCCGTGCCCAGCCCCCTCGCGCGGTGCTCCCGAGGGGAGGCGTTGCAATGAGGCTAGACACTGAGCTCTAGGCTCCCTGAGGTTGATGCGGCCCGGGGGCCACCCTCAGTTGTTTATCACCAGCGTGAAGCATAGCGCTTCCGCATGTGTACGGGCATAGCCGCTCCTTGGCAGTGTAGTCAGCCAGCACGGAGCATGGTGCTTCCACTGGTACGTGGGAGGGGCCTCCCCTCCGGGAGGAGCCCCCGGGGCGTGTACAGCCCCGCCCTGACACGTGGCCGGCACGGTAGGGCTAGGTGAGGTGTATCTGGTCACCCGTGAGCCAGTGCGGGACTCACGGAGCCTTACCTCTAGGCGGGTTGCGCCTGGCACTGGGCCTTATCTTGTGTTGTGTTCCTGCAAATTTGGTTAGATGCCGGCACTCTACGTCCTCGGGTCCCGGCCCTCGAGCTTGTCTCAGCCGTCGCTGGTATGCCAGGTCGCGATGCCGTGGACATGGCCAGAGGGTGAGGGCTGGAGAGCCAGTAAGAGCCCTGAGTCGCGATGCTCAGGGACCCCCCCTTTAACATGCAAGTGGTCGACATGGAGCAGAAGAGGTGCCGTGGACAGGCATCAAGTAATCAAGCATGATGGGCGAATGCATAGCCGGAAACAAACGCAAGGGAGATACATGCCGCTGGGCCTGTCCCGAGCGACTTGGGGATGATGCAGCCCGAGGGGCGCCCCCAACAAAGCAAGCTAACGACATGAAATAAAAGGGATACATACCGTAGGGATGGACCCACGCGGCCTGGGAACGATGCAGCCCTCGGAGGGCGCCCCCAGCTGGAAATGAAACTTGTAAGATGTCACCTGAAGGTGTCGAGGGCGAAGGGGTGTTGGTGCAGCAGACTCGGTGGGCTGCGGAAGCCGATCCTCACGAGCCCCCAGGCCCAGTGGCCTCGGGAGGCTCTGGAGGCACTGGTAGCTCTTCGCGAATCATCTCCATCTCCGCCAAGGCTGCGGAACGCCTGTCTTCTTGAGCCTCCATGATGCCCCTCATGAGGCGCTGGCATGTAGCAACCACGCTCGGCAAGCCGTAAGGCATGCAAACGTAGCTGTGGGGCGGACCCCCGCAGCGCCCTACTCGCGAGGGCCAGAGGCGCTCCATCGTAGCGACTTGGTTGAGCCCTGGTACGTCGATGCAGATGCGCAACCCACCATCCTCGCCTGGATGGGGAGCCATAGCCGGTAGCCGGCGGCAACCTCTCATGATTCTTGATTCCTGTAGTTCTTGAATGGCCTTGTCGACGAACTCCTGTGGGTCTGACCTTCCTTGCCTTGCTCCTTCTTGAGGGAAACGTGCTTCGAAACACGCCTCCATGTGGTGCCAAAGCGCCTCCCTCGTGAACCTGGCTAGGTCGGTGGCCCTCCAGGGGAGAGCCCCCGAGCCCTTCCTGAGGAGGGCGCCGGGCGCGCTTTCCTATGCGATGGAAGGAGGTTCCCCCTGGGCAGATGTGGGCCCTGAGGGGCCCGCCTCCCGAGGGGCCGGCCCGGACGATGTCTTCTTCTTCTTGGGGGTGGTCTCGGGAAGCCTCCTGCTTCCTCGGTCCGGGTCTTCCAGTGACGCGGCCTGAAAGGCTCGCTCCAGGGAACACACTGCATCCTTCTCTTCACAGGGCACCGTGATGACTCCGCCACTCCCTGGCATCTTGAGGACGTTGTAGCCATGGTGAGTTACGGCCATGAACTTGGCCAGCGCTGGGTACCCGAGGATGGCGTTGTACAGCAGGCGGGTGTGGGCGACGTCGAAGTCGATGAGCTCGGTGCGGTAGTTGTTGCGTGCCCCGAAGGTGACAGGGAGGCGGACCTGCCCAATCGGGACCGTGGAGCCGTCGGTGACTCCGAAGAAGGGCTTGGTTGGCTGAAGCTAGTCGTACGGCACTTGGAGATTGTTGAACGTTTCCATGGACAGGACGTTGAGCCCTGCCCCACCATCGATGAGGGTCCTGGTGACCAGTACATTGCTGATGACTGGGGAACAAAGCATCGGGAGGACTCCGGCTGTGGCCGCACACTTGAGTTGATCCGCTGAGCTGAATGTGATGGCGCATGCCGACCACCTGAGAGGGCGTGTTGCTTCAAGCTTGGGGAGGACTGCATTCACTTCGCGGTCAAACTGCTTGAAGATGCATTGGGAGGCTGGGGCTTGAGCTCCGCCCAGGATGCAAGCGATTGCGCGTGTCTCCTGGAAGCCCCCAGCCCCTTCGTCTTGATGGCGGTCCTCGTTCCTCCTTGGCTGAGGCGGCAGTGGAGGGAGGCCTGCGTGGCCCTATGGGCGATCCTCACGAGGCTGATCCCTCCAGTCCCCCTCGTGAGGCAGGTCTCGCCAGCGATCCTCGCGAGGTTGATCGCGCCACCCTTGGCGCGGGCCGCGATCTTCCCAGTGTCGCGCGTTTCTTCCTCCTCCTCGGCCGTAGCCCCGATCGGCACGGTCAGGACGACGGCCGATCCTTCCTTCTCGTGCGGCGCGGAGTTCTTGGCATTCGTTGGTGTTGTGGGTGTGGAGGTCGTGGAGGTCGTGGTACACACAGTACCGGCCGCCCCTGGAGGACTCAGGCAGATCTTTGCCCCGCTTGGTGTCTGGTTCTGTCGCGAGCACGGCAGCCCCCTTGCGCTTCACGTCCTTGGCCTTGGGCTTCTTCTCTTCTGGGTCTGCGGCTGGCAGCTCGAGGAGGGAGAGGCGTCCCTCCTCAGCCCTGGTGCACTTGGTCGCCAAGTTGAATAGCTCCAGGGAGGTGCACAGGTCTTCATGCATCGCCAGCTCCTTCTTCATCTTGACGTCGCGCACACCATCGGAGAAGGACGAGATGATGGCCTCCTCGGACACCTTGGGGATCTTGAGGCACGCGTTGTTGAAGCGCTGGATGTACTTTTGCAGGGTCTCTCCGGGTTGTTTCTTGATGCGGCGCATGTCACTCACGGCAGGTGGCCGGTCGCGAGTACCTTGGAAGTTGGCGATGAAGCGGGTGCGCATCTGGTCCCAGGAAGAGATCGTGCCTGGAGCCAGATTTAGGAGCCAGGTGCGAGATCCTTCCTTGAGCGCCATGGGGAACCAGTTCGCCATGACCTTCTCATCCCCGTTGGCAGCTTCGATGCCCAGCTCATAGAGCTGGAGGAACTCTGCAGGGTCAGTCGTGCTGTCGTAACGAGGAGGCAGGTCTGGCTTGAACTTGCCGGGCCACGCGACGCTGCGCAGCTTGGTGGTATATGCACGGCAGCCTGCGGTGGCCACGAAAGGCTTCGGCTGGTGGAGAGCTCGGTCTTGAGGGTCCCCACGCGCTGCAGCTAGGAGCAGCGTGGGGTCTTGGCGTGCCGGAGCTGGAGCAGGGTCGCGGCGTGCCGGAGCAGGGAGCGCCCGAGCAGCCCCTTGCGGGCGAGGGACTTCTTGGCAGCTCCATTCTTGCTGCGCTGGCACCTGATGGAGCGGGTTCCGCCCAGGGGCCTCGCGCCTTGGAGCCATGGCGTCTTCTTAGAGAGGAGGCGGCTAGTACGCCCCCGGAGCTTCGTTGCCCGCGCGGGGCGGGGTGCGGCTCAGCGGAACGGACGGCGCGGGAGAGCCCCCCGCGGCGCGGACGAGCTCGGTGACGCGGTCGAGCCACTGTTCGTAGACGTCGTCGACGGGATGGTAGCGCAGGAGCTCGTTTGCCGCGATGAGCGCAGCTCGAGCCTCCAAGGGTGCGCGGAGAGCGCGGGACGAAGAACCAGCTAGTGTGAGCGATGGAGTAGCGGTGCGGCCATCTTGCCGCACGGATGGATGCTGAGACGACGCTTGCTGCTCGCCCCCCGCCGGGCCGGTGGAGGCGTTGATGGCGGGTGACGGGCGCCATCTAGGCGACGCGGGAAGCGATGGCGGCCCGGCGCTCGGTGCGGGCCCGATGAGCGTCGGACATGGACGCGACGATCGGAGGAGAACGGGGCGGTGGAAGACGAATTCCGGCGCACCCCTACCTAGCGCGCCAAATGTCATATTTCGGGTTCCGGCAGACCCTTAAGGTTCGAACTCTGGTGTGCGCGCGAAGATTACGCCTTCTACCTCTCCGTCTCGCAAAGATCTAGACTACTGAAAGAACTACACAACAGACACAAGGTTTATACTGGTTCGGGCCACCGTTGTGGTGTAATACCCTACTCCAGTGTGTGGTGGGTGGATTGCCTCTTGGGGCTGATGATGATGAACAATACAAGGAAGAGCAGCCTCGCGAGGGTCTGCTCTTGGCTGGGGCGATGAACTGTTAGGAGGAGTTCAGTTGCCCTTTTCTCTCTCTCTCTCTCTGCCTCTACTCCTCACTCTCTCTCACTTACCGCCCCTCCCTTGTTATGTGGGTGGCTGGTCCTATTTATAGAGGCCCTGGTCCTCTTCCCAAATATCGAGCGGGAAGGGAGCCAACAATGGCGGGCTAATTTGAAGGGGGACAGCAAGTATCAGCTATCCTGACAAAAGTAGTCTTCACCTGCGCAAAGCTCTGGTGATGACGCCGTCTTGGGCTCCACGGTGACCTCCGTCTCGTAGTCCTCCTGGTCTTGGTCTCGTTGCACCGAAATGGCAACCTTTGCCTGAAGCCTCGGTACTCCGCGGGTGCGCTTGCCCCCTTTACACCAAAGAGGAAAGGAGGACGCTGCGCGGGCTGGCACCCGCCTGGCGCCCTGAGTCGTCATGGCTTGCGTCACGGGCTCCTCGTGAGGTACCCCGCCTTGATCTCTCTGCCTCCTCGTGAGCCAGCCTGATGAGGCCACGCCCGAGGAAGCTCCACGTCGTCCGCCCCGCGAGGCTTGGCCCCTCGCGAGCGTCTTGAGTCTTGTGTTGATGAAGATGGGTCGTGCTGGGCCCCCCTTTGAGCCATGCCGCAGGCCGCAGGCAGGCAAGTCTGGGGACCCCTATTCCCAGAACGCCGACAGCCTCCCCCTTGCTCCTTTATATACGGGGGTAGGGGGCACCCTTGGACACACAAGTTGATTGTTCCAAGTCATGTGCGGTGCCCCCCTCCACCATAATCCACCTCGATCATATCATTGCAGTGCTTAGGCGAAGCACTGCATCGGTAGCAACATCATCACCGTCATCATGCCGTCATGCTGACGGAACTCTCCCGTGAAGCTCTGCTGGATCGGAGTTCGTGGGACATCATCGAGCTGAACGTGTGCTGAACTCAGAGGTGCCGTGCGTTCGTTAGTTGGATCGGTCGGGTCGTGAAGACGTACGACTACATCAACCGCGTTCTCATAACGCTTCCGCTTACGGTCTACGAGGGTACATAAACGACAGTCTCCCCTCTCGTGGCTGTGCATCACCATGATCTTGCGTATGCATACGAATGTTTTTGAAATTACTACGTTCCCAACACTGGCACCCTGCCGGAGGGGGCCATCATCCCCGGAGGCCATACAGGAGGATCCCGGAGGGGGCCATCATCACAATGGAGTCCAAGGACCAGAGGGAGAACCTCTCTGAAGGAAATATGCCCTAGAGGCAATAATAAAGTTGTTATTTATATTTCCTTATATTATGATAAATTTTTATTATTCATGCTAGAATTGTATTAACCGGAAACTTGATACATGTGTGAATACATAGACAAAACAAAGTATCCCTTGTATGCCTCTACTAGACTAGCTCGTTAATCAAAGATGGTTAAGTTTCCCGACCATAGACATGTGTTGTCATTTGATGAACGGGATCACATCATTAGGAGAATGATGTGATGGACAAGACCCTTCCGTTAGCTTAGCATAATGATCGTTTAGTTTTACTGCTATTGCTTTCATCGTGACTTATACATGTTCCTCTGACTATGAGATTATGCAACTCCCAAATACTGGATGAACACCTTGTGTGCTATGAAACGTCACAATGTAACTGGGTGATTATGAAGATGCTCTACAGGTGTCTCCGAAGGTGTTTGTTGGGTTGGCATAGATCGAGATTAGGATTTGTCACTCTGAGTATAGGAGAGGTATCTCTGGGACCTCTCGGTAATGCACATCACTATAAGCCTTGCAAGCAATATGACTAATGAGTTAGTTATGGGATGATGCATTATGGAACGAGTAAAGAGACTTTTCGGTAACGAGATTGAACTAGGTATGATGATACCGACGATCGAATCTCAAGCAAGTAACATACCGATAACAAAGGGAACAACGTATGTTGTTATGTGGTTTGACCGATAAAGGTCTTCGTAGAATATGTAGGAGCCAATATGAGCATCTAGGTTCCGCTATTGGTTATTTACAGGAGATGTGTCTCGGTCATGTCTACATCGATCTCGAACCCATAGGGTTCGCACGCTTAACGTTCGATGACAATTTCTATTATGAGTTATGTGATTTGATGACCGAAGTTTGTTAGAGTTCCAGATGAGATCACGGACATGACGAGGAGTCTTGAAATGGTCGAGAGGTAAAGATCAACATATTGGAAGGTTATATTTAGACACTAGAATGGTTCGGATGTATTACGGGTATTTTCCGGAGTACAGGGAGGTTACCGGAACCCCCCGGGAGAGTAATGGGCCTTAATGGGATTTGGAGGAAAGGAGAGAAGGGCCTCAAGTGGTGCCCCCCAATGGGTGGTCCGAATTAGACTAGGAGGGGGCGGCACCCCGCCCCCCTTTTCCTTCTCCCCTCTTCCTCCTTGCCTCCTTCTCCTAGTTGCAATAGGAAGGCGGGTGAATCCTACTTGGACCGAGAGTCCAAGTAGGACTCCCCCCTTTGGTGCGCCCCCCTTGGGCTGGCCTCCTCTTCTCCCCTCCTTTATATACGTGGGAGGGGGCACCCCGAAGACACACAAAGTCTTCCCTTAGCTGTGTGCGGTGCCCCCCTCCATAGTTACACACCTCTGTCATATCATCGTAGTGCTTAGGCGAAGCCCTGCGCCGGTACCTTCATCATCACCGTCGCCACCCCGTCGTGCTGACGGAACTCTCCCTCGTCCTCAACTAGATCAACAGCTCGAGGGATGTCATCGTGCTGAACCTGTGCTGAACATGGAGGTGTCGTATGTTCCGTGCCTTGATCGGTTGCATCACGAAGACGTTCGACTACATCAACCGCGTTACTAAACGCTTCTGCTTTGGGTCTATGAGGGTACGTGGACACACTCTCCCCGCTTATTGCTATGCTTCTCCTAGATAGATCTTGCGTGATTGTAGGAATTTTTTTGAAATACTATGTTCCCCAATAGTGGCATCCTGTCAGGACCCCGATCCTAAGCCACATTGATCTAGCATGTAACACATTTTATCACTTTGCGGCCTCACACACGGTATCTCCACGGGTGCCGCCTTACCTGGCCCGGGACCGTTTGCGCCTTTTGTCTCACGTATATGATAGTGTCGCGAGCATCCATATGACAGAGAACCTAGGCCGACATGACTAGTCGTGAACCCAAAGTGGCACTAACATACAGGGATAGGCTTACATGACCCATCAACGAACGTGTCGGTCATCAGCGAGTGAATTCGGGCTGTAGCAACTGGGCTAGCAGGACTCCGAAAGACATCGCGTGACATTTCCCCGAAGGGACAAACACAGGATCGAAGAAGGACACATGTCGGCCAGTCTAAGTGTTCCGGAGTAGTAGCAACTGGGCTAGCAGGACTCCGGTAAACAGGGCTGTAGCAGACTACCATGGCTCAGTGGAAGCACTAGACTACATTTCCCCATAAGAGAGGCTACCAATGATAGACAACTAGGTTGTCGGATCCCACACATACCAAGCATTTCAATCATACACACAATATGCTCCATATGTGTAAATACAACATGGCATCACAACAAGACTCTACAACTCAAAGTATTTGTTCATAAGAGTCCGAAGAGTCAGATATTACAAACATGGGTTTCATGGCCTAGCATTCAAGTCATACAAGCAATAGCACATGCAGAAGCTTATCTTGTCTGAGTACAGACAACTACAAATGAAAAAGGCTGAAAAGCCTGACTAACTACACGACCCTGGAGAGGGCACAAGATCGTAGCTGAGGTAACAAGCTAAACATCGAAGTCCACATGGAACTACTTGCAAGACTGAAGTCTCTCTGCAAAAAAACATAAATTAAGCAAACGTGAGTACAAATGCACCCAACAAGAATTACATCAGAACTATCTACATATGCATCATTATCAACAAAGGGATGGTGGGGTTTAACTGCAGCAAGCCAGCTTTGACTCAGTGGCTAACCTAAACTACTACTGCAAGTAACTCTTTTGAGGTGGCGCACACGATTCCACATATTCACCAATCAATACACCACTATGGATCCACTCCCGTCTCCCTACGAGAATGCCATCCATAGCACTCATGCTTATCTTGCGCATTTTAGAGTATCCACTTTCACTTGTCTATGAACTATACAACCAACCCAGAAGTCCTTTACCGCGGACATCGCTATTCGAATAGATAATGTTAACCCTGCAGGGGTGTACTTCTTCACAGACGCTCTCGCAACTTACCGCCATGTACACGTCATGTATCTCGGCAACCTTCAAGCGGAAGCCTGGCGAGGGTGTCGGCCACGAACTGACTAACCACACAAGTCTCTAGTCCAGTTTTATCGCCTATTCAGGTTCCATCCACAAGGAGATCCGGCTGGGGTTTCGCTCATGGCCCCGAACGATGAGAGCAGGGTTCCCGAGGCACCAAACAGGCGTCCCGGTACACCATGCCTCATGTCTCTACCGCATCATAGCCCACCCCTTGGCTCAACGCTACACACGGCCCCCAACAAATATCCTACAAACAACAGAAACTAGTTGCAACTCCTGGACAGAGATCAGATTGATTAATAAGTCGAGAGAGCTTGGAGTGCCCGAAGCCCAATGTGTGGTAGTAGCTATTCATGGATGACAAACATAGAACTCAGTTCCTGAGGATGGTTTCAATGAGACAACCCACCATGTACTCCTACATGGCCTCTCACTGTTACCTTTACCAAATCGTGTTCACACACTTAGCTCACACACAGTAGGACATGTTCATCACCATTTCAATTCATCCCCAATGAATCAGACCTGACTCAACTCTAAGCAGTAGAAGGCATGACAAACAAGCATGAATGAGTAGGCACATCAGGGCTCATACAACTCCTACTCATGCTAGTGGGTTTCATCTATTTACTGTGGCAATGACAGGTCATGCAGAGGAAAAGGGGTTCAACTACCACAGCATGTAAGAGTTGAATCATTGTTGTCCTAATCTAGTAAAAGAGAGCAGGAGTGAGAGAGTGGGATTGTATCAGAATGAACAAGGGGTTCTTCTTGCCTGGCACTTCTGAAGATAATATAGCTCGTCATCGGTGTCATCGATGTCGTCGTCGGAACATGGTCTACTCAGTCGGGACAATTACCGGCAAACAAGGAAGACCACAATCAATGCAATGCTCAATATGATGCATGATCAGGACATGGCAAATGGGTGTGTTGGGCTAATGCAACTACAACCAGTTGGGTTTGAGACATTTTGAACCAAAGGTTCAATCCCAAACTCAACTTATGAATTTAAATAGTGCCTTATCATGTTTTGCACTAAACAGCAAGGTTAAGTTGCTTAAACATACATGAAACCAGTACAGATGGAAAAATGGATTTTTCTGATCATTTTTCATATATAAATTATCTCATTTGGACTTACGGTTGATTTTATATAATTTTTAGAAGTTTATAACATTTTCTCAAATAAATAATCCATTTAAGATTTATTTAAATTTCACAAAGGAATTACTACGTCAGCAACGTCAATGTGATGTCAGCGGTCAACAGGGCCGGTCCAGGTCAAACCTGACGTGTGGGGTCCGCACGTCAGTGACTAACTAACTAATCAAAGTTAATTAGTGTTAAACTACTACTAACTAAAAATGTCAGTGTAGTTAATTAAACTTAATTAAAAGCTAAACTAGGATTAGCTGGGGCTGGGGCCCACTTGTCAGCGACCTAGGGGAGGTTAAACCTTTGGTCAGTGGGGTCAAACCCGCCGGCGGCAGTAGATGCGGCGGAGGTCTTGGGCTCGCTGCTCAACCAAATGGCCAGCCGAGAGCGGCTACTGGGAGTTGGAGCTCACCTGTGCCCGTTGTAGCAAGCATAAGTGGCTAGGGAGGCCGGAGACGACGGCTATGAGCTCGGCAGCGGTGGCCGGAGCTCGGACGTCCTCGGGTTTGGCGCTAGGGGCACACGACAGAGGTCGCGATGTGGTGCTGCGGGCTCCTGGGGGTGCGGCGAACGTGGTGACGCGCTCGGTTTTGAGCCCGCGTGGCTGTGGCCACGACAGCGACGTGCAGAGGCGGCGACACGTGCGGGCGAGCTCGGTGCGGTCGCTGTGGTGCACGGCAGAGCGAACAGAGAGGGGGAGGAGAGGCAGGGGCTCACAGCGGTCATGGTCGTGGCCTCGGCAAGCTTGAGGAGGGGCTGGTGACGATGGGAGGTCGACGGTGATCTCGGTGGCCGAAAGAAGAGGGCGGCAGCGGTGGCAGTGTTGCACCACGTCTGGAGCCTTGTTGCTCATCGAGGGGGTCGGGGACGTCAACATGGAGCTCATAGGCACGACGAGGTGTCGAGGGGGAGGCGGTGGATGCGGTGGCAGCGAACGGCGGTGGCGGCAACGCTCTGTTCTAGTAAGAGAGAGGGCCGGAGGGGAATGTGAGAGAGGAGAGAGGCAGAGGGAAGCGAGGGCATCTCCGTGGCGCGGTTGGAAGCGCTGAGACACCGTGAGGTGGCAAGCAGGAGCTGGCGTGGCTCGGCTGTGTGCCGGGCACGCAGCTGCTTCTACTCCTGGCAGGAGGAAGAAGACAGTGCTGCCCCTGGTGGGCTGGGCCTGCAGCAGTGGTGGGCTACACAGGTGAGGCCAGGTAAGTGCTAGGTAGTGTTTCTGTTTCCCTTATTCTTTCCTTTTTCTATTTATTTTGCTCTGTTTTGATTTAGTAATAATACTAAACCATTTTTAAAACTTCTGAAATTATTTGTGGGCACATTTAGAATTATTTCCAAAATCCCTCATTTAGTTTCAGAATTATTTGAGCATTTAAAAATAGTTATAGCATTTAAATTCCCAAATTCAAATACTTTATTATTTTATTTAAAAGTCCAAGATGACCTAGAAAATGTAAACCATTTTGGCAGAGGTTTGCAACCAACCCAAAAATGATGAACTTTTGTGAAGGGCATTTTGGATTCATTGAAACAATTTCCAGTTGAACCTGGTATTTTCAAGGGGGTGCTAGGGTTTGCAGATCCCCATTTCAAGTTTCAAATAAATTTAGACATGATGCATGGACGCTCACAGATGCAACTAACTACAAGCAAATCTAGGGCTGTGACACATCCGAGCCAGGTGTATGCGTAGATGTTATATGCATGAGTAGAACACAAAGAGTTGTGGGCAATAATAGTCATACTTCTTGGTAGCAACATCTTATTTTGATTCGGCGGTATTGTTGGATGAAGCGGCCCGGACCGACATTACATGACCGCGTTCATGAGACTAGTTCTACAGATGTGCTTCACACACAGGTGGCTGGCGGGTGTCTATTTCTCCATCTTTAGTTGAATTGAGTTTGATTACGCTGGTCCTTGTTGAAGGTTAAAACATCACACTTGACAAAAAATCGTTGTGGTTTTGATGCGTAGGTAAGAACGGTTCTCGCAAGAAGCCTGTAGCAGCCACATAAAACTTGCAACAACAAAGTAGAGGACGTCTAACTTGTTTTTACAGGGCATGTTGTGATGTGATATGGTCAAGACGTGATGAGATATAAATTGTTGTATGAGATGATCATGTTTTGTAACCATTATCGGCAACTGGCAGGAGCCTTATGGTTGTCACTTTATTGTATGAAATGCAATCGCCATGTAATTGCTTTACTTTATCACTAAGCGGTAGCAATAGTTGGCGCGACGACAACGATGCTACGATCAAGATCAAGGTGTCAAGACGGTGACGATGGAGATCATGACGGTGCTTTTGAGATGGAGATCAAAGGCACAAGATGATGATGGCCATATCATGTCACATATTTTGATTGCATATGATGTTTATCCTTTATGCATCTTATTTTTCTTAGTACGGCGGTAGCATTATAAGATGGTCTCTCACTAAATTTCAAGGTATAAGTGTTCTCCCTGAGTATGCACCGTTGCTACAGTTCGTCGTGCCGAGACACTGTCGGATTTTGGGTTCTGCAAAACCCTTGAGGTTCGAACTCTAGGGTCCGCACGAAGATCTCTCCTCCCCCTAGCTCACGCTCTCACCACAATCTCAAATCTCAGCATGTCGAACTCGTAGAACAGAGGACACAGGGTTTATACTAGTTCGGGCCACCGATGTGGTGTAATACCCTACTCCAGTGTGGTGTGGTGGATTGCCTCTTGGGCTAAGGATGAACGAGTACAAGGGAAGAACAACCTCCTGAGGAGAGGTGTCCTTGAGCTCGGTGAGCTTGTGCGGTAGAGGATGGAATGGATCCGATCCAAGATTAGTCTCCCCTTCCACTGCGGTGGCTAGTCCTATTTATAGAGGCCCTGGTCCTGTTCCCAAATGTAGGCGGGAAGGGATCCAACAACAGCCAAATTTGAAGGGAGACCACTAGTACAAGTTATCCTGACAAAAGGTGGTCTTCTCCTGCCAAAGGCTCTGGTGGTGACGTCGTCCTAGGCTCCACGGTGACCTCCTTCCTGCCGTTCTGCTTGTGTTTGTCTTGTTGCACCGATATGGAAACCTTTGGCTGATGCCTCAGCACTCCTTGCCTGCGCCTGCCTCTTTAGCACCAAAGAGGGAATGAGGACACTTCGCGCGCTGGCGCCCGCTTGGTGCCCGTCTAGCCTTGGTCGTCATGGCTTGCATCACAGGGACCCCGTGAGGTGCCCCTCGCCTTGATCTCTCCGCCCCTCGCAAGCCAGCCTGGTGAGGCCGCCCCCAAGGAGGTCTTGCATCGTCCGACTCGTGAGGCTTGGCCCGTCACGAGGGTCTGGAGTGTTCGCTGATGAAGATGGGTCGTACAGGGCCGCTGGTGGAGCCACACCGTGGGCCACATGCAGGCAAGTCTGGGGACTCCCATTCCTAGGACGCTGACAGTAGCCCCCGGGCCCAAAGCGCACTCAGACTTGGCTTTGGGGAGAAGACAAGGGGCAAGTGTGGAGCGCCACGGGCCCCAACAACCTACGGCCTCGGTTGACACATGGCGATTGATGGTATGTGGGTGGTCCCGCTTCCCCATGTAGCCTTGATATCCGCCTAGCTTGGCGGCCACCATGACCTACACAGTTATTCCCCCATTGCTGGCAACACACTCCTCCAACTCTTCCGCCTTCCCGAAACAATAACCTCCTCTTCCAATCCGACCCGAGCTCAGCCCTCCCCGTCAGCATGGTGCCGCGTCGAACGAAGAAGGGGAAGAAGGAGTCCTAGTCTTCAGCCGGGCGACCTCCGACCGTTGAACCTGCTATGGGTCGGTCATTGGTGCTCAACCAGGAAGCCATGGACAAGGTCCGACCAGCGCTCACCGCCGGCTTCAACGAATGGGGGGAACGGTGGTCGTGCCTGCATTCCGCGCCTCTGTTGACAGGACAGCTACCGAAGTCCAATTCTTCATTGACGCCGTATGGGCCGGCCTGGTTCCTCCTTTCTCCACCTTCTTCAACGACATGCTCTCCCACTATCAAATCCATATACTGCACCTGGATCCCCAATCTGTCTCCCTTCTTGCCGTTTTCGCCTTCATCTGCTAGGCCATGGTGGGCATTGCCCCTTCCGTGGCCCTACTACGCCATTTCTTCGCGCGGCACCTGGCTGTTTCTCGGCAATGCTCGGGATGCCTGAGCTTCTAGGCCGTGGTTGCGACGGCCGGCTCGGGGATTGACTTTGAGCTCCCACCATCTACGAGCGGGCTTCGGACACGGTGGGTGTTTGTGGACTTCGGCATGCTCAGCCCCCTTCTTTCTCCCTCTTTGGCACCGGTCGTCCCTAGCTCCTGCTGGGGCCATGAGAGGCTCGCTGACCCACGCATTACCTTCGTCTGGCTCCGGTTGAAGAGGCTCAAAGATCTCGACATGACCACCCCCATGGTGATGAAGGAGTTCCTCCGACATTGCGTCGCCCCACTCCAGCGCCATTCTTGGCCGATGTGGGCCTTGTTTGGCAGCAAGGATCGTATGAGGCTCCATGAGTCTGGGCTTCTACCTGAGGCGCGACGAACGGTGCTCGAGGTGCTGACGGGCAACCATTCACCAGCTGACATGCCGCAGGAGGGTTTTCTTTTGCACTGCTTCTCGAACAGGGTGGAGTTCACGGGGCAGATGCCCCCTTTCGGCGAGTGGGGGCTACACCCGGCCGGTCTTGAAGGGCCTCGTGAGAACCCGGTCCCTGTGGCTCCCTTGCCCACCACCAGCGCGGTGATCTTCTCGGATGTGGGCGCAGGGGGGCGACCACCGTCGGACACTGACTCCACAGCTGCTGAGGAATCGGCGCTGCTCGGGGCTCCCGGAGGGCCGCCCCACGGCCCTCCAGAGAGCCGAATTGGGGAAGCGGCCAGAGGGGCACCGCAGCCGAATACTCCTGAGGCTACAGCCCCCGAGGCCCCGGTGGATCTTCGTGAGGCGGAGGATGGCACCCCCGAGGTCGCCCCCTCAGGAGCTACCCCAGCTGCGCCCGGAGCTGGTGACTGTGCCCTGGGCTTCGGCCGGCTCCGACATAACTTCGATGTACTCCGGAAGAGGAAGGGGTCTCCAAGCTGCAGTGGTGATGCCTTCCGGCCATTGAAACAGAGGAAGCATATCACCATAGACGAGTGTGTACCTTATCTTTGTAGTTTCTTGAGTGTTGCTTCCCCTACTGACTATGGCTCCCCAGGGTTCCTTCTGCTAGGGCGGCGAAGTCTCCCGAGAAGCCACTTCCCCCTGCTTCGAGTCCCCCGCCTGTCTAGAGCGCCACAAGCCAGCACGCTACACTTGGCGCAAGGTCGGCCGGAGAGGCAAGCACGCCTTCCTGGCGCCTCAAACCTGCATTCTTGCTGTCCCTTCTTCGTGGCCCCGCCTGGGGGGCAGGAGGTGTGCCAAGGGCTCCTCCCCTAGTTATTGACGGTGGTAGGATCACCTCGGTCTTGGCCTCTCCTTCGAGCAACGAGCCTTTGCTCCTCCAGGCCTCCGCTGAGGCCCGAGGGCGACCTGGATGGCGCCAGCCCCCAGCCCCCTGCTGGGAGGAAGCAAGCCACTTCTGACTCCTTCGACATCCTCTGGTGTGGGGGGGACGGACCCAGATGCGCGCTCGATCTTGCGCGCAAGCGGGGTCGAATACAGCAAACAAGACTCATATGAACTGCGTCGTGATATAGCCCGGCACAAAGGCGCCGCACACCCCCTATGCTTAACTAATGAAGTTATGGATCACGTATTCCCGGGGGGTTTTAAACCCTTAAATATGGAATCATATGATGGTACAACAGATCCCACTGTCTGGATTGAGGATTTCCTCCTTCACATCCACATGGCTCGCGGCGATGATCTAAATGCCATCAAGTACCTCCCACTAAAACTCAAATGACCAGCTCGGCATTGGCTGAATAGCTTGCCAGCAGACTCTGTTGGCAGTTGGGAGGATATGGAAGACACATTCCTTCACAACTTCCAGGGCACTTATGTGCGACCACTGGATGCTGATGACTTGAGCCATATAACTCAGCAGCCAGGGGAATCGGCCAGACAATTCTGGACCCGGTTACTGACTAAGAAAAACCAAATTGTCGACTGTCCGGACGCAGAGGCCCTAGAGGCATTCAAGCACAACATCCATGACGCGTGGCTTGCCCGCACCTCGGCCAAGAGAAGCCGAAGTCTATGGCAGTCCTCACGACACTCATGACCCGCTTTTGCGCGGGCGAGGATAGCTGGCTGGCTCGCAGCAACAACACACCAAAGGACCCGGGCACTTCGGATACCAAAGATGCCAACGGCAGACCACGTCGTAACAGACCAAAGCGCCGTAACAACGGTGATAACACTGAGGATACGGCAGTGAATGCCGGATTCAGAGGCTCTAGATCCGGTCAGCGGAAAAAGCCATTCAAAAGAAATACTCCGGCTCTGTCCAGTTTGGATGGCATACTGGACCGCTCGTGTCAGATCCACGGCACCCCCGACAAGCCAGCCAATCACACCAACAGAGAATGCTGGGTGTTCAAGCAGGCTGGCAAGTCAAATGCCGAAAACAAGGACAAGGGGTTGCATAGTGATGACAAGAAGGAGCCCCGGCCGCCGAACACGGGAGGACAGAAGGGGTTCCCCCCACAAGTGAAGACGGTGAAATGATATATGCAACCCACATTCCCAAAAGGGAGCGGAAGCGTGCACTAAGGGACGTCTATTCGATGGAGCCCGTCGCCCCAAAGTTCAACCCATGGTCTGCTTGCCCGTTCACCTTTGATCGCAAGGACCACCCCACTAGTATCCGTCATGGTGGATCCGCCACATTGGTCCTAGACCCAATCATCGACAGATTTCACCTCACTCGAGTCCTTATGGATGGCGGCAGTAGCCTGAACCTGCTTTATCAGGATACAGTGTGAAAAATGGGTATAGATCCCTCGAGGATCAAACCCACCAAAACCACCTTTAAGGGCGTCATCCCAGGTGTAGAGGCCCATTGCACGGGCTCAATCACACTGGAAGTGGTCTTCGGATCTCCGGACAACTTCCGAAGCAAGGAGTTAATCTTCGAGATCGTCCCGTTACGTAGTGGCTATCACGCACTGCTCGGACGAACTGCATTTGCAAAATTCAATGCAGTACCACATTACGCATACCTCAAGCTCAAGATGCCAGGACCTAGGGGGGTCATAATAGTGAATGGAAACACAGAAAGCTCGCTCCGAATGGAAGAGCACACTGCGGCCCTTGCAGCAGAAGCACAAAGCAGCCTTTTAAGGCAAACCACTAATTCGGCGATACAGCGCCTGGACACCTTCAAGCAAGTCCGGAGTAAAGTGCAACAGCATCGCCTGGCACGTTCAGAGCACGCCTAGCAATTCGGCCCCCGTCCCAGTCCCAGTCAAGCCACGAAATCCATACTGCGCGTACATAATTACGCACTGAAAATACTATGGACATAGGCGGGGGCACGATTAGGGCATGTCCCGCAATGCGGCTTAACCGCCCTAGGGGCTGTATACCTTTATCATTTTTTCTCTTTCAGGATATAACTCTCGACAGTGCGGCACCCCAAACTTATAGCATTATATGCATCAGCTCCGAATCATGTCTTTGGTCAAATGTTGGGTTTGCCCGGCTCCCATGCTTTTGTACCTTACGTTCCGCTATAACGACTAAGGTAGCGGTGGGAGAACTACTGCGATTGTGTCCCGGTTCTTCCGGACGAACACCTCAGTAGAGAAAGCCGAAAACTGACTGTCATGATAAGGCGAGAGCTGGTCGCTGTTCGAGAGGTCTCATGTCCTTAAAGACTTTCTCCGCTTCGAGCAAGGAGTCGGCCTTGTCCGGCTTAGGCGTGTATAGCGCCCCAAATTCGGCCTTCCGTATACTAGGGGCTTCGCCAAAATTTAAAATTGTAGACTTCTATGGCTAAGTGAGAGTGATAAAGCCCTATAGTCTGATTTCCTGGTTCGTTGCACTGAACACCTCCCTTGAAGGACCCAAAATTGGGGTAAAGAGTACTCAGGTTTATCCCGAACACCCTAGTACTAGTTATATGGGGGCAGAAGCCGACGACTAGCCAACTCTCAGATTTTATAAATGGCCGCACAGAAGGTAATATTTTAAATTAAAAAAGCGTGGCATGGCGCAAATGAACTCGTTTCATATTACAGGATCACATGAGCATGTTCATTCGAAAATTACATCCTTGGCACATTCATCCGCCACAAGGCGGGAACCCTTCTGGACACTCTCATAGTACATTTTCGGGGCAGCGATGCTCCTTGCCCTCCGGCGGCCCCTCCTTCACCAGCTTCATGGCGTCCAGCTTCGCCCAGTGCACCTTCGCCTGGGCAAAAGACCTGAGCGCACCCTCGATGTAGACGGACCGCTTTCTAACTTCAAGCCGTGGGTAGGCATCCACAAGCCGCCACACCAGACTTAAGTAGCTACCGGGCAGGGGCTCGCCGGGCCACATCCGGACTATAAGGCCCTTCATGGCCTATTCGGCCGCCTTGTGAAGCTCGACCAATTGCTTCGGCTGGTCGCTCAAGGGCACGGGGTGTTTGGTCCCAGTATACTGAGACCAGAACAAATTTTCCATCGAGCTCCCCTCCTGAGCTCGATAAAACTCCTCGGCATCCAGTACACTGCGGGGAAGATCTGCGAACGCCCCTGGAGAGCTCCGAACTCGGGTAAGTAAAATGAAAGTTTCCCCCACATGCTTGCTCTGCATAATGAATTCCTTACCCGCTGCTATCTTCTTCACCGCATCAATCTACTGGAGGGCCTTGTGGGATTCAGCCTTGGTGCTCTGGGCGCTTTCAAGCGCCTGCGCAAGCTCGGACTCTCGCGTCTTAGAGTCAAGCTCCAAGGACTCATGCTTTTTGGCGAGAGCCTCGAGCTCTTGCTGCACCTCGCCTACTCGGGCTTCTTGCTTCTCCCGCTCAATGCGCTCCTTGGCCGCTTTGTCTTTGGCCTCGGACAGCGCCTTCTTTAGGGTCGCCACCTCGGTCGTGGCCCCTGGCAAATCCATAATGATCCTATTACTTTACACCCAAACTTCTTTTTAATATATAGACAATGGTATTGTTTACCTTTGCTCTCCTCGAGCTGCCTCTCAGTAACGCCGAGCCTGTCCTCAGACCGCTCCAGGTCTTGCTTCAGCGCAGAGACCTCCGCAGTATGTGTGGCAGCGGCCAGCAGTGAAGCCTGCACACACACATAGACATTTTTCTCATTAGACTCCTAAGTTATCATTTGATCCTCTATTCGGCCTTTCTTTGCGAACGCCGAACAAAGCATCAGGGGCTATTGTCTATAGGGTAATAATTTTCCTATATTTTCATTTCTTACCTCAAAGCCTGTTAGGAGGCCGGCACAAGCTTCGGTCAGTCCGTTTTTGGTGGACTGAACTTTCTCAATCGCTGCACTCATGATAGTGCGGTGCTCTTCGTTGATGGAAGCGCCATCGAGCGCTTCCAGCAGGTTGTTCGGTGCCTCTGGATGGACAGAGGACACCGGAACAGGCGGCTTGCCCCCCTTAGCGGGGGATCGCCCGTTGAAGTCCAGAACCACCGGAGGTTCCGGGGCAGTATTCAGCTGGAGGCTGAACTTGGAGCCTGTGGGGATTTTGCTCGCTTTGCGCCCAGGGTCCGGAAGGTCGCCTCGAGGCGCCCCCAAGACTACCTCCCCTTGGCCCGGTGCCTATTGAGACAACACCTCGATGCTGTCCGCAGGGAAAGGGGTGGAGGCGGTCAGAAGTGAATCGTTGTTCATATCCGACGAGTCCAAAGAACCGTCCGATGATACGTCGATATGGGCTCGGGACGGGCTGCATAATCATATTTGGCATAAGAATCAGCAGTGCAATAAAATATACCATGAATTACTATGGTATCCGGATACTTACGACTTCTCCATGGGCTTGTCCCTGGGGAACCACTCGTCGTCACTGTGGGCGGCTGTCGTGGAGCAGTCCGGATGGAGGGTCCATCCCTTCTTGGACACTTCGGCCTCCCGGTTGGGTTGGCCTTTCTTTTCTTGTCTTCCCCGGCTTCAGGGGAGAACTTTCCTACTCCTCCTCCTCATTTTCGTGGGAGGAGTGCGCATCGGAGTCATCTGACGATGAGTCCGATACAACCTTGCGCCGGAGATCCTTTCGGGTCCCCGCGGCCTTCTTCTTGGTCTTCTTCACTGGCACCTCGTAAGGTGCCGGAGCCAGCATCTCCGTCAGGAGAGCATTTGCAGGATCTCCAAGCAGCGGGGCTGGGCAATCGAGCTGCTCCGCTGTCTTTATCCAGTCCTGTTAATGACATGGAAGCTTAGGTCCCACACATGATTTAAACCGGGGAAAATAAATACCCTGTGAAATATAAAAACTTACTGGATTGGTGCGGCGCTTTGCGCTGAGTCCTCGATCCTCGGTGAGCGAAGGAGGTACCTCGGCGCCCTTGAACAACACCCTCCAGACATCCTCGTGCATCGTGTCGTAGAGCTCTCGCAGCGTATGGTGCTTGGCCGGGTCGAACTCCCACAAATTGAACGCCCGTTGTTGGAACGGGAGGATCCGGCGGAAGAGCATGCCCTGGACCATGTTGACGAGCTTGATTTTCTTGCTCATCTGGAGTCCTGTCAGCTCTACCGAAGAACCCTAGGACAGGCCCTTCTCTTTCCAGGAGGTGAGCCGCGTGGGGATTCCGGATCGAAATTTGGGGGCCGCCACCCAGTTGGTGTCATGCGGCTCGATGATGTAGAACCACCCCGATTGCCACCCCTTTATGGTATCCACATAGGTGCCCTCGAGCCAGGTGATGTTAGGCATCTTTCCCACCATGGAGCCTCCGCACTCTGCTTGCTGGCCGACCACCACCTTCGGTTTAACATTATAGGTTTTTAGCCAAGGGCCGAAGTGGGGCCTAATGCGGAGGAAGGCCTCACACACGATGATAAACGCCGAGATGTTCAGGATGAAGTTGGGGGGCAGATCATGAAATCCAGCCCGTAGTAGAACATGAGCCTATGGACAAATGGGTGGAGGGGAAATCCCAGTCCATGGACGAAATGTGTAAGAAAAACTACCCTCTCATGGGGTTCGGGCATAGGGACGATCTGCCCTGCATTTGGTAGCCGGTGCGCGATATCTGCGGCCAGATATCCGGTTGCCCGCAACTTTGTGATATGCTCCTCCATGACGGAGGAGACCATCCACTTGCCTCCTGCTCCGGACATGCTTGGAGTGGTTTGAGAAGAAGAACGCGAGCTTGGGCGCTGGAGCTCGAGTGCGTGAGAATGGATAAGCAAGGAGGAAGAAGGCATGGGTAAAAGAGGTGAAATCTTGTCCCTTTATAAGGGCAGAAGAGGCGATGCGCCTCCCCACTTGCCTAGTAAAATCGCTTATTCCCCAGGTGCCGTAATTGATGGCGCGGTTGGGTTACCCACGTCCGTATTGATGACAATCTCGTAATAAGGGGACACGATCTCTGCTTTGACAAGACGTGTCAAGAAAACCGCCCTGCGTTATGTGCGGTGCTGGTTGAGAAAAACGGTTCGAATAATGACCGGCCCATGGTGTGATGTCATGCTGTCAAACGTGTTAGCAGATTAGATTTGTGGAAATATTATTCTCTCTATGGTAGTATGTGGAACTTGTTTTGCAGAGCCAGACACTATCCTTGTGTTCAAAATCCTCTATGGAGTATTCGGAGGAGGAACCCGCCTTGCAATGCTGAAAACAACACTGTGCGCTGGACTAATCATCATTGAAGCCTGGTTCAGGGGCAACTGAGGGAGTCCTGGATTAGGGGGTCTCCGGACAGCCGGACTATATCCTTTCGCCGGACTGTTGGACTATGAAGATACAAGATTGAAGACTTCGTCCCGTGTCCGGATAGGACTCTCCTTGGCGTGGAAGGCAAGCTAGGCAATACGGATATGTAGATCTCCTCCCTTGTAACCGACTGTGTGTAACCCTAGCCCCCTCCGGTGTCCATATAAACCGGAGGGTTTAGTCCATAGGACAACATACAATCATACCATAGGCAAGCTTCTAGGGTTTAGCCTCTATGATCTCGTGGTAGATCAACTCTTGTAATACTCATATCATCAAGAACAATCAAGCAGGACGAGGGTATGTCCTCCATCAGGAGGGCCCGAACCTGGGTAAACATCGTGTCCCCTGCCTCCTGCTACCATCCACCTTAGACGCACAGTTCGGGACCCCCTACCCAAGATCCGCCGGTTTTGACACCGACACCTTCTATCACAAATCCGAAGGCAAGATATTCGTTGCTAAGAATGGATCCTTTCTAGAGAAGAAGTTTCTCTCGAAAGAAGTGAGTGGCAGGAATGTAGAACTTGATGAGTTAATTGTACCTTCTCCTGAATTGGAAAGTAGTTCATCACAGAAATCAGTTCCAGTGATTCCTACACCAGTTAGCGAGGAAGCTAATGATGATGATCATGAAACTTCAGATCAAGTTACTACCGAACCTCGTAGGTCAACCAGAGTACGGTCCGCACCAGAGTGGTACGGTAATCCTGTTTTGGAAGTCATGTTACTGGACCATGACGAACCTATGAACTATGAGGAAGCGAAATGGCTTGAGGCCATGAAATCTGAGATGGGATCCATTTATGATAACAAAGTATGGACTTTGATTGACTTGCCCGATGATCAGCGAGCCATTGGGAATAAATGGATTTTCAAGAGGAAGACGAACGCTGATAGTGGTGTTACTATCTCCAATGCTCGAATTGTCGCAAAAAGGTTTTCGACAAGTTCAAGGTGTTGACTATGATAAGATTTTGTCACTCGTAGCGATGCTTAAGTCTATTTGAATCATGTTAGCAATTGCCACATTTTATGAAGTCTGGCAAATGGATGTCAAAACTACATTCCTTAATTGATTTATTAAAGAAGAGTTGTATATGATGCAACACGAAGGTTTTGTCAATCCTAAATGTGCTAACAAAGTGTGCAAGCTCCAGCGATCCATCTATGGACTAGTGTAAGCATCTCGGAGTTGGAATATATGCATTGATAAGGTGATCAAAGCATATGGTTTTATCCAGACTTTTGGTGAAGCCTGTATTTACAAGAAAGTGAGTGGGAGCACTACAACCTTTCTGATAAGTATATGTGAATGACATATTGTTGATCAGAAATGATGTAGAATTTTCTAGCAAGTATAAAGGAGTGTTTGAAAGGAGTTTTTCAAAGAAAGACCTCGGTGAAGCTGCTTACATATTGAGCATCAACATCTATAGATATAGATCAAGATGCTTGAAAAGTTTTTTCAATGAGTACATACCTTGACAAGGTTTTTAATTAGTTCAAAATGGAACAGTCAAAGAAGGAGTTCTTGCCTGTGTTGCAAAGTGTGAAGTTGAGTAAAGACTCAAAATCCAACCATGGCAGAAAATAGAAAGAGAATGAAAAGTCATTCCCTCTGCCTCAGCCATAGGTTCTATAAAGTATGCTATGTTGTGTACCAGACCTATTGTGTACCTCACCATGAGTTTGGCAAGAGGGTACAATAGTAATCCAGGACTGGATCACTGGACAGCGGTCGAAATTATTCTTAGTGGAATAAGGACATGTTTCTCGGTTATGGAGGTGACAAAAGGTTTGTTGTAAAAGTTTAGTCGATGCAAGTTTTGACACTTATCCGGATAACTCTAAGTCTCAATATGGATACATATTGAAAGTGGGAGCGATTAGCTAGAGTAACCCCATGCAAAGCATTGTAGACATAGAAAATTTGCAAAATACATACGGCTCTGAATGTGGTAGACCCATTAACTAAACTTCTCTCACAAGCAAAACTTGATCACTCTTTGGGTGTTAATCACATAGCGATGTGAACTAGATTATTGACTCTAGTAAACCCATTGGGTATTAGTTATGTGGGGATGTGAACTAATCACATAAAGATGTGAACTATTGGTGTTAAATCACATGCCGATGTGAACTAGATTATTGACTCTAGTGCAAGTGGGAGACTGAAGGAAATATTCCCTAGAGGCAATAATGAAGTTGTTATTTATATTTCCTTATATCATGATAAATGTTTATTATTCATGCTAGAATTGTATTAACAGGAAATTTGATACATGTGTGAATACATAGACAAAACAAAGTGTCCCTAGTATGCCTCTACTAGACTAGCTCGTTAATCAAAGATGCTTAAGTTTCCTGACCATAGACATGTGTTGTCATTGGATGAATGGGATCACATCATTAGGAGAATGATGTGATGGACAAGACCCATCCGTTAGTTTACACTACTAGGGAAAACCATAGAGCAGCGCGGGTTTTAGGTATAGCAGTTGCGCGGGGTACCGCGCTACTGATACGGCGCTACAGCTAACCTGTAGCAGCAGTGTGTGTGCACCCACGCTACTTCTATACAAGCGTATTAGCAGCGGGTAGCAAGCAAGAGCGCTACTGCTAATAGGTCTAGCACACTTTATTAGCCCGCGCTACTGCTAGTGGCACACTGCTGCTAACTTTTCTCCACTCGCTACTACTAATTTTATTAGTTTTTGTTTTTTTCTCCATATTTTTTTTGTATTTGAACAGGCTTTATACAAGAATCTTGAGCACATACAAATGCCATCATCATACACATACAAATGGTTGCGTGACCACAAATGTAATCATAGCGTATACGTACAAATAGTCTCATCATAATCATCTCAAAAATAGCGATACATGAAAGTCTCGAATATTTTCAACTACAACTTCATCCATCTAAACAATGGTATATGCGAGAAGAGCTATCACTATGAGTGAGAGCAGAACTATGCAGTACATGAGGCGGCGGCTACGAGTCCTGTCTCGCGCTAGCGTGAACCTCATGTAACTAGCTTCGGCTTCTTGTCTAGTTTTGAAGCCTTTATGGCTGGCGCCCGAGACCCCATTCACTTGCGCCTGACACTCAGGCCACTCGTTGTACACCCCCGGAACCTTCCCTTTGTACACGACATAGCACTACCATCTCGCCATCAAGAAACTAGGTACCTGTTAGAGATGCAACTTCATCAAGAGGATGTAAAATCATATGCAACAAAATATACTAGAGCAACGCAAAAAAGAAAGGGTTAGCAACTAGATGCAACATATAGTACGCAAACTAATTAAAAACTAGAGGTACGCAAGTCATCGTACCCAAACTAACAAAGTAGCATTACACAACTTTGGTAGGGTCCGTGGACATCACAAAATTTCATCGCTACAGAAAGTATACAAGTTGAACCGACACATATCATCATCATCGGCATCATAAATCACTAGAAGTTCCATCCTTCCATATCATCGACGGTGGACCCTAGCTTCTTGAACAGCGTGAGGTCCTGACGTTGCATGCCTATGCGAGTTCGGACGTCAGCTCGTGATATAGGGCCGTGGTGGAACATCCCCTTCTAATCGACGACTTCTTTCATGATGATCATTGCAATGTCCCTTTGGATGCGAAAGAATTCATCTCTAAGTTTATAATCCACTTCTCCATGAGATTCTACCCACTTGCGGATATGATCATCGTTTCTGGTTGTCACACAAAGCTTTTGGTGATCTGTGTTGAACTCAATCATGAGATGGAGGATGTAGAATCCATCTTTCTTGCTTGGTTTTGGGACATGGATGCAGCAGAAGTTAGTTTGATGCGCGAAACCCATTTTCTTGTTCCTTTGTTTCCTGATCTGCACATGGCCACCTCTAATGCTGAAGCCTTGGAGAGCATCATCTAGAATATTCATTATGTGGTTGTAGTCCTTCTTCTCGTAGTCTCTGGAAGGGTCAAAATACACCGCGTGGGAGACTCGCGGGTAAAGAACGATAAGGACGGCGCGCCCGTTACTGCGGGGAAAAGACACCTCAAATTATTCTCCATATGAGCGAGAAGGAATGATTAAAATGTACGAAAGGGTTGTCCGGAACTGACTTACTTTCGATGATAAGGCAGGAGGACAATTTCCTGGTCCTTATTCTATACCATGAAGTTTTAGAGGTAGTCCCTAGCAGTTTCACGCTCAAAGTCGCCGAGACTCAAGAAGGACTCGTGCATGTAGTACGGATCGGCCACACAGATATGCGAGACTTCTTATCTCTTCATGACAGAGCTCATATGTAGCGCAAAAAGGCGGACGATTGTAAGATCGGGCCGCCTTGTCAGAAACGTGTCAAAGATGTGGTCAAACCGTAGGAAGAACACCTCTGCGGGCTGTGTGTTGACGTAGTACTTCCCCTAAGGCACACGAGCCGCGTATGTCGGATATCCTGGATCCTTCGAGGCTAGTAGGCTTTTCTCAATCGATAGCACATGGTCATGCATTCTCCTGTGATCCCCTGATAGTGCCTCCAGCGGTTTTGGCGGTAGCATCATCTCGCCTATGAGATGGAACATGGCCGCACCTTTCACGGGTACACGCTCTTCAGAATCCATCATGTGGCTTCTATGTGCTCTGGCTTGTTTGGAGGCAGCTATCTTCCCTGATCTCTTCCTGTCCTTTCCTTGGGCACACCTTCCAGACCCTTCATTAACCCCTGCCCCAGTGTTCCCTGGCTAAGCACTGTATGACCCCCGGCTAGTTGAGCCTGTGTTGAGGCAGCATTTCAGGCGTGTCTTGTGAGGATTTCATGAAGAGAGACTTTTTGCAATCCCTGCTACGACCTTCCTGCCCGGGCAGATCATCCATATCCTCATTAGCATGCTAATAGCCCGATTCGTCATATGGTTGACTCATCATATCTAAGTCACACTCATACGCGTTTGTAGTGAGCAAACCCATTGGGTCGACCTCTGTCTCATGATCCATTCTCTGTTCTACAGGACCGATTACAACAGCCAGTACTATTGCCCCCTTCATCACGTGGTCCGCCGCTCTCACCCGACAATACAGGAGCTGGTAATTATGTAGGCGGGGTGATGGTCTTCACACATGCTTGTTGATGTGTGGTTATTGGTGTGCTCTCGGCCGGCTCCAGACGAATAAGATTCTTTGGCCATAGCAGCACCCAACCCTTGCAGCTTCCAATCCGCGGCGGGGTATCGTCGTCCTCTCCCATATGCTGTACTAGAGGAGGCAACTCTTCGTGCCCTGATTTCACACTGGACAAGTTAACCCTGAAGTGCCCGGCGGGGATCGGCTGGATGTGGAATGTGGGTTGCAAGGGGTTCATTATCATCCCCTTTCCCATGTCCACCTTCTAGCCTTTGATCGAGTAGAGTATGGTGCACGGGGTTCCTTCGGCCTGCAAACACATGTCTGTGGCGTAAAACATCCAAAAGGCAATGAAAATGGAATATTCTATATATATACATATATGTTGGTGCGACATGTAATTACCGTGAGGGCGTTGAGCTCAGCCAAAGGCGAAGGCCCACCTAGCGCGCCAGAGACTTAGGACAGGCTGCTATGAGCAGGAGCGACTTTGAGAGGAGTCCCGGTTGCGTGAGCAAGTGATGGTGCGGTGGTGTTGTTGTTCACGGAGTTGCTCCAAACGAAACTGGGCAACGAGAAATCATGTACCGTCTTGTCTGGATTTTCCTTCGTCCAGTTGATGATAGTTGGAACCAAGTTAGGTGCGAAATCATTTCTACAGGCAGTTACAGCTGCATTGACTGCCTGCTGTAGCAACTCATTTTTCTCCTCGGTTGTTTTTTTCGCGTCCTCAGCTGCTTTTTTCTCGACTGCAAGCTTCACCTTCTCGTTGATGTCCGCCTGACTAAACTTCTGTTTCTGCTTCTTGGCCTCCGGGCCCTTGTTGTAAAACACCTTCCACATGGCGCCGTCTCTAGCACCGTGCACATGACCATATTGCGGCCACTGGCCCAAAGGGAGTCCCTTAAGTTCGTTCAAGGCCTGGTTGAGAGGGGTGTCCCACTTGGGCCTCATCAGAGAAGTAGGGCTTTTGACTGCAAGCTGGTGTTGCTTCTCCTGCAGAAGGAGCGTGAACCATTTAGGAATGTGTAGTCGACTAGATCTGGAGCTAAATGTAAGGTGGTAAAAGAATAATTACCAGTAGTCTAATCAATTTCCTCGTGATCTGGTCCGTGTAAAAAACCTTCTTTTCTTTGTCCCACTTGTAGCGGGCCCTAATGAAGTCATGCTCCAAGGGGTTGCTGAACTTCGCAAAGGGGTTTGGGATACCCGCGGCTTCACGTTCCGCGTCCTCCTTATCCCATATGGGCCTTTTACCGAGGTAGCCACGGCTTCCGAGGCGATGCTTCCCCATGTTCCTTTGCTGAAGGCTCTAGAATTTCGCAGCCTTGGCCTTGGCTGCCTCCGTAGCGCAAGTGTCCTTGAACTTTTTGAACTCCTCTTCCGTAAGTGTCGGATTTTCCTCCAGAATCTTGGACACGGGTTCCTCGGCCTCAATAGCTCGTTTCACCCTCCCTTTCGAGGAGGCCAAATCATTGTTGAACATGCCCATGGCGTGATTGCTAATCTTTTTTATCTTCGGATCATTCCACGGTTGTTCTATGTTATCATCCCGGTCGGGGAACTTGAATCTCTTGTGCAACTTCGTCAAGAGCAACAGCGTCAAATCTTCTTTACTCCTTAAGTCATCGTCGTTGATGCTTGCGCATTCCCGTAGAATGCATCCTACATGGTTCCCATAGCACTTGCGAGGTTCTTCCGGCTCAAATGGCTCAAACTTGCCAGGCGCCATCTTTGTGATCACCAGTCGTCCAATCCCTAGTTTGTTAGGTTTTCGTATCCTCTGCTTCTTCTTTTCTGTAGCGGCATCGACACTGGTACCTTCCATGTCAGTATCTTCCCCGTCGGTACCTTCCCCACCGGTCTCGGCGCCGCCATCGGTGCCGGCGCCATCAGTGTTGATGTCGGTGTCAGTACCATCATCGAGGCCGACCTGCAAACCTTGACTTTGCAAACAATCTCGTCTTAGCAGTCAAATAGTCGAGGTACTCTTGTTCACCCTCATAATCCATATCGTCTGCATCTTGGTCAGAAGGAGCAGTTTCTTCGTTGTTCGACATGTTTCCTATGTTTACGTCACCTCGTTTAATTGTAGAACTATGAAAAATGAGAAATGACATAAAAATAAATGTATCTAGCACAAATCATGCCAAAATTCATGGAAAATTTCGGCATGACCTTTGCTAAAAAATGGACATATCGAGCGCCTGAAATTCACCGGAACAAAAATGAATCAACATTCCGGCGTATCATAGGCCACTTGGATCATTTACCATGCACATAATCATCATGTCCAAATGACATGTCCAAATTCCAAATATGACATGTCAAAAATATCACATGTCCACACAACACATCTGCCCTAACTAAATATATAACCTAATTAACCATCTGCCCTAACTAAAACCTAAGTAAATTAACCAAAAAACCTAGCTACTAGACAGAGGAGGAGCGGTGGGGGGTTTACAGAGGGTGCAGGCCTGACTGTAAGGGAATATTTATCCCTAAGGTGTTTTGGTGATTGATGACAATGCATTTGCAGACTAATCGTGTGTCTTGAGTTTCCCAGACGTTTCTTCACTAGGCACAAGACGGTTTGGTGTCCCTCGAAGACTATTGAAGACGGCATTTTTATACATTTCTTTTTGGTGGATTTGAGTCGTAGGAAAGCCGTACTATTAAGAGGGGGTCCGCGTCGGAAAAGTTCGGGTGGAATCATCACGTACACGTTTCTTCCTAGTCCCCTCCTTTCCCTTGCACTTTGGAGCATCCTCCGTTTATCCTCTTTACCTTGTTCTTGCTGCTGTTGTTGGCTTGCAGTAGTACTCCTCCCTGGAGAGCGGTAGTACCGCAGGCACCCGTGGTAGTACCGTACCACGGCGAGGTAGTACCGTAGGTGCCCACAGTAGTACCGCTCCTCTGGAGCCGTAGTACTGTGACCCCCAGGCCAAGTACCGCTCCTTCGCGGTAGTAGGGGTGGATGTAATTTTTTACATCTGCTCTACCACGGTAGTACTGCATCCCTTGCGCGGTAGTACCGTGCGCGGCCTGGCTCAGCTGCCAGGCGGTAGTACCGCTCCTCTGTGGTAGTACTGTGTCGGATTTTTGCTTCGTCTGTTTTCCAATGGAAGTAGGCACACGTGTTCTTTTATCCACGCTCTTCCCAAGCTAGGGGTTTCCTACCTTGCGGCAGTACCGCAAGGGGGAGCGGTAGTACCACGCCTGCGGAAGTACCATCCTCAGCCCATGTGCTTCAGGTCTGCCCCAGCTACTGCTGCTGCTGTGGTAGTACCGCGGCTCCTCACGGTAGTACCGCGTGGCCTCGCGGTAGTACCGCAGATCTGGAGCGGTAGTACCGCTGGTCGCGGGCTGGTAGGTGGATAACGGTTGGTTTTTCTTACTTAGCTATAAAAGGGGTGTCTTCTTCCTCTTGTTGACTACCTCTTCCAACCCCAAGCTCCATTGTTGCTCCAAGCTCCATTTTCGCCCGATCTCACTCCCTAGCCAATCAAACTTGTTGATTTGCTCGAGAGTGGTTGAGAAGGCCCCGATCTACACTTCCACTAAGGGAAATTTGATTTCCCCCCACCAATCCCTTGTGGATCTTGTTACTCTTGGGTGTTTGAGCACCCTAGACGGTTGAGGTCACCGCGGAGCCATAGTCCATTGTGGTGAAGCTTCGTCGTGTCGTTGGGAGCCTCCAATTGAGTTGTGGAGATTGCCCCAACCTTGTTTGTAAAGGTACGGTCGCCACCTCCAAGAGCACCAATAGTGGAATCATGGCATCTCGCATTGTGTGAGGGCGTGAGGAGAATACGGTGGCCCTAGTGGCTTCTTGGGGAGCATTGTGCCCCCACACCGCTCCAACGGAGACGTACTTCCCCTCAAAGGGAAGGAACTTCGGTAACACATCCTTGTCTCCACCGGCTCCACTCTTGGTTATCTATTGCCTTTACTTGTGCAAGCTTATTTGTGATATATCTCTTGCTTGCTTGTGTACTCATCATTGTTTCATCATATAGGTTGCTCACCTAGTTGCATATCTAGACAACCTACTTTGATGCAAAGTTTTAATTGTTAAATAAAAGCTAAAAATTGTTAGTTTCCTATTCACACCCCCCTCTAGTGAACTATATCGATCCTTTCAATTGGTATAAGAGCCTCGTCTCTTTACTAAGGACTTTGCCGTCCGAAGAGTATGGTTGACACCATGGACAGTGTGGAGGAGCACTCTGGTGTAAATCGGATCTTGTCTACGGGTGATGGGGGAACCTCGATCTCCCGTGAGGAATTCAATGTAGCCTTGGAGACATTGAAAACCTCAATGACGACCGAGATTGAAAGCATGTTTACTAAATTCATTGAAGGGCTTAAACTATCCACTGCACCGTTGAAAGTGGGTGATCCCATCGACAAGGTGATGGATGCTACCTCCGACAAGGGGGAAGCTAGTAGTGAAAAGGCTCCTTCTTCTAGTGGTAAAAATGGCACCGGCATCTTTGCCCATGTGGAACCACCACTTGTTTATGGTGGACCGATCCCTTCCACTCATTTGAATCATGCCGGTCCTCCCCCTAAGATTGTAAAAAATGAGGACTTTGATTCTTGGGTTTATCGCTTTAAACGTCATTTAAATCATGTGAACACTAATCTTTGGAGAATCATTGAAGAAGGTTTCCATCCGAACGATCCAAGCAACTTCACTCCTTGAGAAGCCGCGGATAATCAATTCAATGAGAATGCTCTCTTCATCATTCAATATGCAATTCCACCCGAAGATCTTCCTCATCTTCGGCCCTTCGCCTTGGCCAAAGATGCATGGCTTTGTGTTGTCTCTCTCTACCGGGGAAGCGCGGGCATTCAACGCTCCAACTATGAAGTAGTGCAAGATGAAGCCGATGAGTTTGCACTGAAAGAAGATGAAGAACCCCGTGAGCTTTATCAGAGAGTAAGCAAACTCGCGGTCTCACTCCGAGATCACGGGAGCAAGGACATGGATGACAATTGGATCAAGCGCACATTCCTCAAGACAATGATGCCTTACCACAAGGCCATGTCCTCCGTCATTCGTCAAAGGCCGGACTTCCACACTTTGACCTCAAGTGAAGTGTTGGATGAGTTTGTGGCTATGAACATCTTGGACAAGACCGCCGACAATGTGATGCTTCGCTCTCAAACGGAAAAGAAGCCCAACCTTGCATTAAAGGCCAAGGTTTGCGGTGAAGAAGAAGAAGAGGAAGAAGAGGAAAGCAACCCCCAAGATACAAAGTATGCCTATCATGAACACATGGCACTTGCTTCAAGGCAATTTTGGAGTAAGAAAAACTCAAGGCCAAACTTCAACAAGAACAACTCAAGCGGCACGAAGAGCAAGCAACGTGTAAGGACTTGCTACAATTGTGGCAATGTGAGTCATTTTGTTGCGGAGTGCATGTATGAGAAGAGGGAAGACTATGGTGGCAAGCTCATTCGAAAGGAAAAAGCCAAGTCTTTCCCCTACAAGAGCAACTTCACCAAGAAAACCCCTCACAAGGCGTTGGTGGTTCAAGAAGAGTACCATGAGGATGATGATGATGATGAAGATGGTGAGTCGGTTGCCATGGCATCCATTGCCATTGCAAAAACTCCACGAGTATCTCTCTTCGACTCACCCAATGAGAACATCACCGCCAAGTGTCTCATGGCTAAAGCCACCAACAAGGTAACTCCCAACATCAAAACTACCATCATTAATAATCCTTCCTTGACGGATTGCATTAATGAATGTGAGGGATCTAATGTGGAGGAAATGATCTTGAGTCCTTTATGGGTAAACTCAATGGTAAATCCAAGAAGCATTTTATTGCTCTCTTGGAACAACTCGGTGAAGCCAATGACATGATCGAGTCTCATGAAGATACTATCTCCAAGATGGAGGGACATAGTCGTGACTATGCCAATGAGATTTTGGATCTTTCCAATGCTCTTGAGGAAGAGCGTAGTCTTCGTTTGGCTCTTCAAGAGTCACACAATGTTGATCATGCTAAGTTAAAGAAAGATTTTGATCATGCTCTCGTTGTTTCTCGTGTGCTAAACTCCGAGAAGGCCGAACTTGGGGTTGATCTTTCCAGACTCAAAGAGGAGTTTGATCTACTTGACAAGGCTCACAAGGTCTTGAAGGGTGCTCATGCTAGCCTCAAAGAGTCTCATGATCAACTTCAAGTAAAGCTAACCAAGGACAAAGCCACTTTTACTCCTATGATGTTAATTGATAATGCAAATGCTACTAACCCGTGTTGTGAGCATGTGCATCTTGCTGAGGAGAACGCTAATCTAAAGGTGCAACTTGAGAAAGGTCTTGCGTCTTGCATACAAGGCGAGAAGAACCTCAACGACCTCTTGACCAACCAAAAGGGAGTTGTGGCCAAGGAAGGGATTGGGTACATGCCCAAGTCCAAGAACAAGAAGAAGAATGACAAGGCCAAACGACCTCCCCCTCTCATGCAAACCTTTGTGAAGGAGGTGAGGGTGCTACTAAGGAGAAGGAGAAAACCTCCATGAGGGGTAGTGATGCCAAGAAGGGAAACGCTGCCCTTCTCAACAAAGCCGGCGACTTTAACCCTTCTTATGTGTTGTGTCACGCTAGTGATGGGCATGTTTATGCCAAATTTGTTGGTTCTCCTTATGAGTACATTGAATGGTCTATTTGGGTTCCTAATACCCTTGTTACTAACATCAAAGGACCCATTACAAAATGGGTACCTAAAACCAAGCATTGATCTCTTGTAGGTGTTTGCTTCCGGTGGGGGTCATGGTTGCTCGATAGTGGAGCTACTAATCATATGACCGGAAGCAAGGACTTGGTGGTGGACATGCAAAATATTCCATCCATGCCCACCAATGTTGAGTGGGGTGATGCCTCGTCTTCTAAGGTATTGGGACTCGGCAAAGTTGTCATTTCTCATGATCTTACGATCGAGAAGGTCATGCTTGTTGAGTCCCTTGCATACAATTTACTTTCCGTTCGTCAACTAGCACTCATGGGCTTTGCCACTTTCTTTGATATTGATTCCGTGGCCCTCTTGTGGAGAAAGACTCTTAAAGTAGCCTTTGTTGGGCATGTCGAGAACGATCTCTATGTGGTTAACTTTTTGGAGCGACCCACTAAGACCGCGACATGCCTAATGGCTAAAGTTGACGTGGGATGGCTTTGGCATCGCCGTTTAGCCCACGTCATTATGAGATCTTTGCAAAGTCTTCTCAAGGGGGACCATGTCCGTGGACTAACAAATGTTAGTTTTGCGAAAGATCGTGCTTGTAGTGCTTGCATTGAAGGAAAGCTACATGATAAGGCTCACCCTCCCACGACTATCATCTATTCGAAGAGGCCCTTGGAGCTCCTTCACTTGGATCTCTTTAGACCTCCATCCTTTGATAGTCTTGGGGGTAGAAAGTATTGCTTGGTGATTCTAGATGACTATTCAAGATACACTTGGGTATATTTCTTCAAGAGGAAGAGTGATACCCAACAAACCGTCATCAACTTTGCAAATGAAGCTCAATGACAGCATAATACAAAGATCTTGACAATAAGAAGTGACAACGGCTCCGAGTTCAAGAACTACACCTTGGATGAGTTTTTGAGTGATGAGGGAATCAAGCATCAATATTCCACACCGTATACCCCTCAAAAAAATGGTGTAGGGGAGAGGAAGAACCGGACGTTGATGGATGCGGCAAGGACCATGATGGCGGAGTTCAAGTCTCCCTACAACTTTTGGGCCGAAGCCATCAACACCGCGTGCCATGCATCTAATCGGCTCTACCTCCACAAAGGCTTGAACAAGACTCCATATGAGATACTCACCGGTAACAAGCCCAACCTCAAGTACTTCCGGGTGTTTGGGTGTAAGTATTTCATTCTCAAGAAAGGTGTCCATTTGTCTAAATTTGAGGCTAGAGCTTATGAGGGCATATTTGTTGGTTATGCTACAAACTCTCATGCTTACCGTGTTCTGAATAAGTCCACGGGACTTATTGAGGAAATGTGTAACGTGGAGTTTGATGAGAATAACGGCTCCCAAGTGGAGCAAAGTGGTACTCGTGATGTAGGTGACGAAATTCCTCCTCAATCCATAATAAGAATGGGTGTTGGTCTTATCCTACCCATTGAGGAACCCCTTGTGGCCTAGGGAGAAGGATAATGTTCTACTCAAGTGGAACCTTCACCAACCCAAGACCCACACGCTTCCAAAGAACAAAGTGAGGGCCCTCATCCTCATGAACAAGACCAAGGGCAAGATCAATCTCAAGATGGTGTTGTAACATCAAGTGATGCCCAAGGTCAAGTTCCCTCCTCCGAGCAAGATCAAGATCAAGAGCTTCCACGAGAACAAGAAGCTAAAGACGACGCTCAAGATGATCAAGTGACCACTCCTCGTCTCACCCCCGAGGAGGAATTGGAGCGTCGTGCCGCCAAGGTTGCTTCCAAGCTCTCCAGCAAGGATCATCTCATGAAAAATATGCTTGGAAGCTTAAGAAAGGTGGTAAGCACTCGTAGACAATTAGCAAACTATTGTGAACATCATGTGTTTGTCTCTTGTGTTGAACCCCAAAAGGTATATGAGGCGCTCGAAGATCTGGATTGGCTCAATGCCATGCATGAAGAACTCAACAACTTCGAGCGCAACAAAGTGTGGAGATTGGTGCCAAGGCCGACGGTGAACCACAATGTCATTGGAACCAAGTGGATATTTAAGAACAAGCAAGATGCTCATGGGATTATCATTCGCAACAAGGCTCGTTTGGTGGCACAAGGCTACTCCCAAGTCGAGGGTATCGACTACGGTGAAACCTTTGCTCCCGTTGCTCGTCTTGAATCCATTCGCATGTTGATTGCATATGCTTCTCATCATAACTTTAAGTTACAACAAATGGATGTGAAGAGTGCTTTTCTTAATGGTCCTATTAATGAATTGGTTTATGTCAAGCAACCCCCCAGGTTCGAGGATCCCTACTTTCCCAATCATGTGTATCAACTCGATAAGGCACTCTATGGCCTTAAACAAGCCCCATGTGCATGTTATGACTACCTTACCGAGTTGTTACAAGACCGTGGTTTTGAAGTTGGGCTAATCGACCCCACTCTTTTTACTAAGAAGGTCAAAGGGGAGTTGTTTGTGTGCCAATTATATGTTGATTATATTATGTTTGGTTCCCCTAACAAAGCTTTCAATGAGGAATTTGCCGCTCTCATGACCTCAAAATTCGAGATGTCTTCCATGGGAGAGTTGAGTTCTTTCTCGGGTTCGAAGTGAAGCAAAGGAGAGAAGGAACTTTCATCAGCCAAGCCAAATACACACAAGACATGCTTAAGAGATTCAAGCTAAGTGATGTCAAGGCGGCGTCCACTCCCATGCCAACCAAGTGCCAACTTGACATTGATCCCAATGGTAAAGCAATGGATCAAAAGGTATATCACTCCATGTTTGGCTCCTTGCTTTACCTTTGTGCATCTAGACCGGATATCATGTTGAGTGTGGGAATTTGTGCATGGTTTCAAGCCAAACCTAAGAAAACGACGGCCAGTGAATTGTAATACGACTCACTATAGGGCGAATTCGAGCTCGGTACCCGGGGATCCTCTAGAGTCGACCTGCAGGCATGCAAGCTTGTAGGTTACTCGGACTCGGGTGGGGGGGAGACAAAGTGGATCGGAAGTCCACTTCCGGAGGGTGCCAATTCCTTGGTTGCTCTTTGGTAAGTTGGTCTTCCAAAAAGCAAAGTTGTGTGTCTCTCTCGTCCATCGAAGCGGACTATGTAGCGGCCGATAGTTGTTGTGCACAACTCTTATGGATGAGGCAAACTTTAAAGGATTACGGTGTCATTTGTGACAAAGTGCCTCTTTGGTGTGACAATGAAAGTGCCATCAAGATTTCTCTCAACCCGGTGCAACACTTCAAGACGAAGCATATTGAGATTCGGTATCACTTCATCCGGGATCACATATTCGAGGGGAGATCGAGCTCAACTACGTCAACACTCATGATAACCTTGCAGATATTTTCACGAAGCCGTTGGATGAAGCAAGATTTCGCGAGTTAAGGCATGAGCTAAATATCATTGATTCGAGCAATGTTGCTTGAACCCTTGCACACCCCACCATACTCAACTTGTTGTCTTGTTTAGATGTAGGCATGGACATAGGGGGAGTGTTGTTCTCTCAATAAACTCTCTCTCCCCCCATTATGCATAAATTGATCAAGTCTTTCACATTATCCATGTTTGATGGTACTTGTGCTTCAAAGACGAGTTTTGGTCATGGGCCCAAGGATAATTCTTCATGGTGCCATACCAATTGACTCAAACATAGGTGGCTCCAGCCACCACCCTCTCTTTCGAGAGGTGGTGTCTCGTGGTCGTCTCTTGTTGTCGGTTTGCCCCTTCTTATCCTCGTGTTTGACTTTGTTGTGTGGTGTCTTGTCCATTTGAAGTTTCCTTGCGAAGACCTCTCTTTCTCTTGTGTTGGGAATTTGCTTCTTCCTGAGCTCACGGTACTACCGCGGCCGGCCACGGTACTACCGTGCGTGGAGAGTGCGGTACTACTGGCCCAGCGCGGTACTACCGCCTGGGGGAGCGGTACTACCGCTTTGGTGCGGTTCTTCCGCCCAAGCGGTACTACCGCGATGATATGCGGTACTACCGCGCTGTCGGAGGCGCGTGGGGATAAGGACGGGAATGGGGGGGTTCTAACTTCCCCACTTCGTCTCTCTCTCCCTTGCTCAAGAACGGGGCCGGAGTCCCTTGCCGGATCTCCGTCTCCGGCTGCTCTCTTTGGATTCCAACCGGTGGGATCATTCCCCACCACTTCCTCTTGCGATGGACCAAGGTTTTTCCCCAAATCCCTCTCTTTCTTGTTGGTTCTCTTGTCTCAAGGTTTTTGGGGAGATGCATGTGCTCTTGAGATTTTAGGCCAAATCTTTGCAAGAGAAGGTTGTAGGAGAGTAGTGTTGCGTAGACATTTTACTTGATATATTGCCCCATGGTAGATGTGATCAGCCGTAGTTCTGCCGTGGTTTCGCGCATCTTCTCAGATTCAAAAGTAGGCTCGGATCTGATGCGGTGCGGTACTACCGTGCCTCTGATGTGGTACTACCGCTTGTTCGGTACTACCGCCCGTTCGGCGCGATACTACTGCACGTTCTGTGGCACTAAGGTCTTACTACCGCTCCAAGCCACGGTACTACCATATCCTCACACGGTACTACCGCGACTAGGAGCGGTACTAAAATTTTAGTACCGCATGACTAGGCAGCACTACCATTGTTATCCCATCTTCCTTGTGGCATTTATCCCGTATGATTTCTACCTGTTTCCCTTGCTTTGCCGTGGTCTTTGCATTGATTCTTCTCGCTCTTTGTGTGTGCTTTCTCTTGTGTCTTAGGTGGTGGCTCTCGTCGTTCCAATCCCAGTCATGACACTGGCTCCAAGCAACTGCGCAATCCTCAAGATGAAGCACCAGAGGGCTCCAGTGCCCCCAAGCGCAATGTCAAGACCACTGCCAGCAAGCAAAAGGAACCTACTAAGGGCATGGACGAGATTCCCCTCGCTGAGTACATTAAACGCCGAAAGATCAACCCTTATGTGAATGCTTGTGCTATCCTCAGAGGCACTGAGTTGTTTTGGACCAAGCAGTAGGCTCTCATTTATCTGGATATAATCAAGAACAAGCAAAATACCTACGTGGATGTCAAATGGATCGACATGAATCACATGAGGAAGGACAAGTTTCGTGAGTATTTTGGAGAAGCTCTGGATTTGGTGGAGCAGTTCGGTATTGAGCCTGTGATCTCCTTCCACCTTGACTATGACCCTGAGCTTATCTATCAGTTCTTTGCCTCAGTTTACTTTCACCCCGGGGATGAGTGGAGGATGACCAATGGTCGTCAGTTGTCTGCTATCTGGAAGGAGTTCATGGATCTGCTCCACGTTCCTGATGACGGGCTCCACTCACCCGTTGGTGTTCGCCCCCATGCTAATCCTGAGTCTGCTAGCAAGAACAAGCTTCAGTCGTTCTATGTTGAGAAGGTACTTCCCAGTGTCAAGTCGACTTGGGTACTGAACTATTTTCTGGATATCATGCATCGCATCTTCCGCAACAGTCTGTTCCCTCGCATTGGTGACAAGGACAAGGTTCATTCCTATCTGGTGGACATGATGCTCCTGTGCGAGGAGGCTCGTACGTCTCAGACTCAGCCACTTGATGTCTCACAAATCATGTGGTGTGAGCTATGGTTTGCGGTGTACACTCGCAAGGTACCTATCTATGGACCATACCTGTTTCTGTTGATCTCCACGACTTGGGAGAAGCTGTACCCTGGTGATGAGTTCCTTGCTCCAGACTGGATTCGGCATGAGTCCATCAGTCTCCGTGTCAAGCCCAACTGGGCCAACACTACTACTCGTGTTGAGGCATCTGCTGCTAGGAGGGGTGTTGATGAGGAGGAGGCTCCAGCAGAGGATGTTGCTGAGGACCGTGCTACTCGGTCTTCCCACCCTTCCTCTGAGCCCTCGTGGGCCAAGAAGCTGAAGGACAAGATGAAGACTCTTTTCTGCATGCATGCAAAGGGGCAGTACAAGATTCATGTGGCATCCAAGGAGAGTCGCCGCCGCGACAAGAAGGTTATGAAGCTCTTTGGAGAGGACGTCTCTGGCGGTTCTGAGGATGCCATCACGCCAGAGTCTGAGTGGATGGCGAGGTAAGGCTTCAAGTGGACTAGTTCTGAGGAGGACGTCGAGGAGACCGTCCCCGCTGCCGAGTCTAACACAGAGCACGAGGAGAGTTGGGATGATTTCTCTGCCTGAGCCACCCCGTGTGTGTAGGTGTCCTCTCTGCCTTTTTGGCATCTCGCTGCCAAAGGGGGAGAGAGTGTAGGGATTTGCGTGTTTGGGAGTCGTGTGTCATGTTTGGTGTGTTTGCTTTGTCGTTTGGACCTCGTTTGCCTTGGTTTGGTTTGTGCGGTTGAGACTTATCCTTCATATGGTGTAAGACATATGCACTCTATTCTATCTTAGTGAGCTTATGTTTGTGCTATCTTGTCTAGTGTTAGCCTTACTATTGCAAGATATGCCTTGTCTCTATAATATAGGGGGAGCTTTGATCCTAGTATGTGTGTCGTGCAGTCCAAAGCACCCATCTAGTTGGCACACATCTAGGGGGAGCCCGTCTATATTCTAGAGAGGAGGGGTTTGCGTTTGCTTAATATTATTTCCCTTGTGCAAATCCCGTATTGTCATCAATCCACCAAAAAGGGGGAGATTGTAAGGGCATATTTATCCCTAAGGTGTTTTGGTGATTGATGACAATGCGTTTGCTGACTAATCGTGTGTCTTGAGTTTCCTAGACGTTTCTTTGCTAGGCACAAGACGGTTTGGTGTCCCTCGAAGACTATTGAAGATGGTGTTTTTCTATGTTTCTTTTCAGTGGATTTGAGTCGTAGGAAAGCCGTACTATTAAGAGGGGGTCCGCGTCAGAAAGGTTCGGGTGGAATCATCACGTACAGGTTTCTTCCTAGTCCCCTCCTCTCCCTTGCACTTTGGAGCATCCTCTGTTTATCCTCTTTACCCTGTTCTGGCGGCTGTTGTTGGCTTGTGGTAGTACTGCTCCCTGGTGAGCGGTAGTACCGCAGGCACCCGCGGTAGTACCGTACTACGGCGTGATAGTACCGCAGGTGCCCATGGTAGTACTGCTCCTCTGGAGCCATAGTACCATGACCCCCAGGCCAAGTACCGCTCCTTCGCGGTAGTAGGGGCGGATGTAATCTTTTACATCCGCGCTACCGCGGTAGTACCGCATCCCTTGCGCGGTAGTACCGTGCGCAGCCTGGCTCAGCTGTCAGGCGGTAGTACCGCTCCTCTGCGGTAGTACTGTGTCGGAATTTTTCTTTGTCCGTTTCCCAGCGGAATTAGGAACGGATGTTCTTTTATCCACGCTCTTCCCAGGCTAGGGGTTTCCTGCCTTGCGGTAGTACCGCAAGGGGGAGTGGTAGTACCGCGCCTGCGGAAGTACCGTCCTCAGCCCATGTGCTTCAGGTCTGCCCTTCCTACTGTTGTTGCTGCGATAGTACCGCGGCTCCTCACGGTAGTACCGCGTGGCCTCGCGGTAGTACCGCAGATCTGGAGCGGTAGTACCGCTGGTCGCGGGCTGGTAGGTGGATAACAGTTGGTTTTTCTTCCTTAGCTATAAAAGGGGTGTCTTCTTCCTCTTGTTGACTACCTCTTCCAACCCTAAGCTCCATTGTTGCTCCAAGCTCCATTTTCGCCCGATCTCACTCCCTAGCCAATCAAACTTGTTGATTTGCTCGGGAGTGGTCGTGAAGGCCCCGATCTACACTTCCACCAAGAGAAATTTGATTCCCCCCACTAATCCCTTGCGGATCTTGTTACTCTTGGGTGTTTGAGCACCCTAGATGGTTGAGGTCACCACGGAGCCATAGTCCATTGTGGTGAAGCTTCGTGGTGTCGTTGGGAGCCTCCAATTTAGTTGTGGAGATTGCCCCAACCTTGTTTGTAAAGGTTCGTTCGCCGCCTCCAAGGGCACCAATAGTGGAATCACGGCATCTCGCATTGTGTGAGGGCGTGAGGAGAATACGGTGGCCCTAGTGGCTTCTTGGGGAGCATTGTGCCTCCACACCGCTCCAACGGAGACGTACTTCCCCTCAAAGGGAAGGAACTTCGGTAACACATTCTCGTCTCCACCGGCTCCACTCTTGTTTATATCTTGCCTTTACTGGTGCAATCTTATTTGTGATATATCTCTTGCTTTCTTGTGTACTCATCGTTGTTGCATCATATAGGTTGCTCACCTAGTTGCATATCTAGACAACCTACTTTGATGCAACGTTTAAATTGTTAAAGAAAAGCTAAAAATTGTTAGTTGCCTATTCACACCGCCCTCTAGTCAACTATATCGATCCTTTCACCGACGATGTCCGAGGTTGGGAGGGGTCGGGGTCGGGGTCGGGGGCCGGAGCCGGAGCCGGCGTCGGGGTCGGTCACGGGAGAGTGCAGGACTCCGGTGGCGCGACGGGGAGGAGAGTGTGGGGATTTGGGGGAAAAGAGGCGGGATGAAGGGAGGAGCGGGGATTTTTGGGGTTAAGTGGGCATAGCAGTAGCACGTTTAGGCAAAACGCGCTATAGCTACTTCAGGTAGCTATAGCGCTTTCGTGTAGAAATCGCTACTACTATCTTGACTAGCTGTAGCTCTTTTCTCACAAAAGCGCTGTTGTTATAACCAGTACCTATATATAACAATTTTCCTTTTTGTTTCCTTCTATTTTCTTTTCCTTCATTTTCTCTCACTTTTCTTTTTTTTTCCGAGAGCAGTGAACGAATGGAAGGCTATATATAGTGCATCATTTGACGGTTAAATATGTATGCAAAATAGGAACATATATATTACATCATTCGACTCATGCATAATAATGGCTAAGTGTGTATACAAAATTGGAACATATATATTACATCATTTGACCGATAACATACGGTTCCTCAGCGTTAACATTTTCGTTTTTGAGTCATCTTCTTTCCCTTCTTGTTTGTTGAAGGATAATTGAGCCCCTCATTGTGACTTTGCCTTTTCCATGGAGTGCGATTTTTCCTAGGTAATGTAGTACTGATTCTTATTTTGACGTATACTTCATCATCGTCGTCATCTTCCCTCATTGGATTGTCGTACTGATCGTAGTCTTCCTCATTGGCGACTCCATCCATTCCAATGATGTTCCTTTTGCCTCTCCTCACGACAACACGGCTGGGATTGCGCGGGTCAGTTATGAAGAAGCATTGTGTCACGTGCTTAGCGTGTACCCATGGCTCGTTTTTTGCGATAGCGTTCACGGTAGCGCTCTTGCTGTTGGGTATAGTCATGGTAGTGAAATTCCGGTTTTCTCTTTCGACATTCTTAGCCCATCTGACACGAAACATCGTCGTGTTGTGCAGTCCAAAGTAGTCAAGCTCCCAGATCTCCTCGACCATTCCATAAAATATTTCAGTTGCGCCGGTGTCGCCGCCTGTCATGCATTCCATCGTCACCCCTGAGTTTTGATCATCACTGTCCATATCTTTGTCCTCTGTGTAGAACATGTATCCGTTGATATCATATGCCTGATAGGTTATGAGGTTGGGCGAGGGGCCATGTTCTAAGGCTCATATGAGCAATTCGTCCTTAGAACCCTCCTCCGGGGGATTAGCAATAATATGCTCTTTGAACCAATGTAGGAAAGTGGAGTTGTGCTCTCTAGTAACTTCGGCGTCCGTCCTGCATACCCCCCGGTCACGATACTTCTTTGCGATAACTTCTTTGTGTTGTGCCACGAAAGGATCTACCTCGTCTAGGTGTTGTAGCACTACCAAGTTTGCTCTGTCAAAGTTGCTGCGTCGATCTGAGTATGCCACATGCATGAACTTTTAATCACCTCTATCTCGAGATCGAGCACATGATGGAGATGATGATGTAGGGAGATCAAAAGTGCACAAAGCTCTTCTTGACAAAGATAGATCTAGTTAAGGGGCCAATAGGTCACTTAACTAAATGCTACATCTACCTAGCTAGCTAATTTGGGAGGAGAGAACTTCAACTAGTGGAGGGGGAAGGAAAAAGAGAAAGGAGATGCATTAATGGAGGTGGTGTGTAGTTAGCTAGGAGTAATGAAGAGAGAGAAAGGTAGGTAGAAGAGGGAGAGTAATGGGGGGAGAAGTATTGAGGAAGAAGAAGAGTGAGAGAGGGAGGATGGGAGGTAGGGGAAAGGGAGGATGGGGGAGGGGAGGACGGGTGGGTGGAAAACGGTGGTTGGGTCCTACGACTTAGCAGTAGCGCGGGAGCGAAAACGCGCTACTGCTAATAGCGTAGTAGCAGCATGTGTTTCTCACACGCGCTACTGCTAAACGGGGCCAACCATGTGCACAATTTTAAAATTAGCAGCAGCGACCCGAGCAAAAAGCACGCTACTACTATTTCTCTAGCAGTAGCACGCCCAGCGACACCGCGCTGCTGCTAAACTTAGGGTGTTCGTTACTGTCGGTGGATTTTTGTAGCAGCGAGGTTTAGCCCCCAAGCGCTACTACTAAATTTGCATCATTAGCATGTTTTCCTTGACCACGCTACTGCTAATTAGCATTAGCGCTTCTTTTTGTGCTGCGCTGGTGCTAATATTTTGTGTATAAGGTTTTCCCTAGTAGTGTTAGCATAATGATCGTTTAGTTTTATTGCTATTGCTTTCATCATGACTTATACATGTTCCTCTAACTATGAGATTGTGAAACTCCCGAATACCGGATTAACACCTTGTGTATTATCAAACGTCACAACATAACTGGGTGATTATAAAGATGCTCTACAGGTGTCTCCGAAGGTCATTGTTGGGTTGGCATAGATCGAGATTAGGATTTGTCACTCCGAGTATCGGAGAGGTATCTCTGGGCCCTCTTGGTAATGCACATCACTATAAGCCTTGCAAGCAATATGACTAATGAGTTAGTTATGGGATGTTGCATTACGGAAGGAGTAAAGAGACTTGCTGGTAACGAGATTGAACTAGGTATGATGATACTGACGATCGAATCTTGGGAAAGTAACATACCAATGACAAAGAGAACAATGTATGTTGTTATGCGGTTTGACCGATAAAGATCTTCGTAGAATATGTAGGAGCCAATATGAGCACCCAGGTTCCTCTATTGGTTATTGACCGGAGATGTGTCTCGGTCATGTCTACATAGTTCTCGAACCCGTAGGGTCCGCATGCTTAACGTTCGATGACGATTTGTATTGTGAGTTACGTGATTTGATGACCGAACTTTGTTCGGAGTCCCGAATGAGATCATGGACATGACGAGGAGTCTCGGATGAGGTCACGGACATGTGTTTCAGGTATTTTTCGGAGTACCAGGAGGTTACCGGAACCCCCCGAGAGAGTAATGGGCCTTTATGGGCTTTATGGGAAAGGAGAGAAGGGCCTCAAGGGGTGGCCGTGCCCCCCCCCCATGGCTGGTCCGAATTGGACTAGGAGGGGCAGCGCCCCCCTTTTTCCTTCTCCCCTCTTCCTCCTTCCCTCCTTCTCTTTGTTGGAATAGGAAGGGGGGCGAATCCTACTTGGACCAGGAGTCTAAGTAGGACTCCCATCTTTGGTGTGCCCCCCTTGGGCTGGCCTCCTCTTCCCACCTCCTTTATATATGTGGGAGAGGGGCACGTCAAAGACACACAAAGTCTTCTCTTAGCCATGTGTGGTGCCCCCCTCCACAGTTACACACCACGGTTATATCATCGTTGTCGGTGTCAAAACCGGTGGATCTTGGGTAGGGGGTCCCAAACTATGCGTCTAAGGCGGATGGTAACAGGTGGCAGGGGACACGATGTTTACCCAAGTTCGGGCCCTCTTGATGGAGGTAATACCCTACGTCCTGCTTGATTGTTCTTGATGATATGAGTATTACAAGAGTTGATCTACCACGAGATCGTAGAGGCTAAACCCTAGAAGCTAACCTATGGTATGATTGTATGTTGTCCTACGGACTAAACCCTCCGGTTTATATAAACACCTGGAGGGGGCTAGGGTTACACAAAGTCAGTTACAAGGGAGGAAATCTACATAACCGTATTGCCTAGCTTGCCTTCCATGCCAAGGAGAGTCCCATCCGGACACGGGACGAAGTCTTTAATCTTGTATCTTCATATTCCAACAGTCCGACCAAAGGATACAGTCCGGCTGTCCGGAGACCCCCTAATCCAGGACTCCCTCAGTAGCCCCTGAACCAGGCTTCAATGATAATGAGTCCGGCGCGCAGTGTTGTTTTCGGCATTGCAAGGCGGGTTCCTCCTCCGAATACTCCATAGAAGATTTTGAACACAAGGATAGTGTCTAGCTCTACAAAACAAGTTCCACATACTACCGTAGAGAGAATAATATTTCCACAAATCCAATCTGCTGACACGTTTGACAGCATGACATCACGCCATGGCCCAGTCACTATTCGAACCGTTTTTCTCAACCAGCACCGCACATAACGCGGGGCGGTTTTCTTGACACGTCTTGTCAAAGTAGAGATCGTGTCCCCCTTATTACGGGATTCTCATCAATACGAATGTGGGTAACCCAACCTCTCCATCAATTACGGTGCCTGGGGAATACGCGATTGTACCAGGCAAGTGGGGAGGTGCATCGCCTCTTCCGCCCTTATAAAGGGACAAGATTTCACCTCTTTTACCCACGCCTTCTTCCTCCTTGCTTATCCATTCTCACGCACTCGAGCTCCAGCGCCCAAGCTTGCGTTCTTCTTATCAAACCACTCCAAGCATGTCCGGAGCAGGAGGCAAGTGGATGGTCTCCTCCATCACGGAGGAGCACATCACAAAGTTGCGGGCAGCCGCATATCTGGCCGCGGATATCGCGCACCAGCTGCCAGATGCAGGGCAGATCGTCCCTACACCCGAACCCCATGAGAGGGTAGTTTTTCTTACCCATTTCGTCCGCAGACTGGGGTTTCCCCTCCACCTGTTTGTCCGCGGGCTCATGTTCTACTACGGGCTGGATTTTCATGATCTGGCCCCAAATTCATCCTCAACATCTCTGCGTTTATCGTTGTGTGTGAGGCCTTCCTCCGCATTAGGCCACACTTCGGCCTCTGGCTTAAAACCTTCAATGTTAAACCGAAGGTGGTGGTCGGCCAGCAAGCAGAGTGCGGAGGCACCATGGTCGGCAAAATGCCTAACATCACCTGGCTCGAGGGCACCTATGTGGATACCATAAAGGGGTGGCAATCGGGGTGGTTCTACATCACCGAGCCGCGCGACATCAACTGGGTGGCGGCCCCCAAATTTTGATCCGGAATCCCCACGCGGCTCACCTCCTGGAAAGAGAAGGGCCTATCCTGGGGTTCTTCGATAGAGCTGACGAGACTCCAGACCTGCATCAGGAACATGATGAGCAAGAAAATCAAGCTCGGCAACGTGGTCCAGGTCATGCTCTTCCGCCGGATCCTCCCGTGCCAACAACGGGCGTTCAATTTGTGGGAGTTCGACTCGGCCAAGCACCAGACGCTGCAAGAGCTCTATGACACGACACACGAGGACGTCTAGAGGGTGCTGTTCAAGGGCGCCGAGGTACCTCCTTTGCTCACCGAGGACCGCGGACTCAGCACAAAGCGTCGCGCCAATCCGGTAAGTTCTTACATTTCACAGGGTATTTATTTGCCCTGTGTCGGTGTCAAAACCGGTGGATCTTGGGTAGGGGGTCCCGAACTGTGTGTCTAAGGCGGATGGTAACAGGAGGCAGGACACACGATGTTTACCCAGGTTCGGGCCCTCTTGATGGAGGTAATACCCTATGTCCTGCTTGATTGTTCTTGATGATATGAGTATTACAAGAGTTGATCTACCACAAGATCATAGAGGCTAAACCCTAGAAGCTAGCCTATGGTATGATTGTATGTTGTCCTATAGACTAAACCCTCCGGTTTATATAGACACCGGAGGGGGCTAGTGTTACATAGAGTCGGTTACAAGGGAGGAGATTTACATATCCGTATTGCCTAGCTTGCCTTCCACGCCAAGGAGAGTCCCATATGGACACGGGGCGAAGTCTTCAATCTTGTATCTTCATAGTCCAACAGTCCAGCCAAAGGATATAGTCCGGCTGTCCAGAGACCCCTTAATCCAGGACTCCCTCAGTAGCCCCTGAACCAGGCTTCAATGACGATGAGTCCGGCCCGCAGTATTGTCTTCGGCATTGCAAGGCGGGTACCTCCTCCGAATACTCCATAGAAGATTTTGAACACAAGGATAGTGTCCGGCTCTGCAAAACAAATTCCACATACTATCGTAGAGAGAATAATATTTCCACAAATCCAATCTGCTGACACGTTTGACAGCATGACATCACGCCATGGCCCGATCATTATTCGAACCGTTTTTCTCAACCAGCACCGCACATAACGCGGGGCAGTTTTCTTGACACGTCTTTGTCAAAGCAGAGATCGTGTCCCCCTTATTACAGGATTCTCATCAATACGGACGTGGGAAACCCAACCGCGCCATCAATTACGGTGCCTGGGAAATAAGTGATTTTACCAGGCAAGTGGGGAGGCGCATCGCCTCTTCCGCCCTTATAAAGGGACAATATTTCACCTCTTTTACCCATGCCTTCTTCTTCCTTGCTTATCCATTCTCACGCACTCGAGCTCCAGCGCCCAAGCTCGTGTTCTTCTTCTCAAACCACTCCAAGCATGTCCGGAGCAGGAGGCAAGTGGATGGTCTCCTCCGTCACGGAGGAGCACATCACAAAGTTGCGGGCAACCGAATATCTGGCCGCGGATATCTTGCACCGGTTGCCAGATGCAGGGCAAATCGTGCCTACGCCCGAACCCCATGAGAGGGTAGTTTTTCTTACCCATTTCATCCGCGGACTGGGATTTACCCTCCACCCATTTGTCCGTGGGCTCATGTTCTACTACGTGCTATATTTTCATGATCTAGCCCCCAACACTACAAGAAATATGTCAACTTGTGACCCTCACTATTGGCCGCTGAAAGGTCATAGTTTTTCATTTGCGACATTTTTGTGACCAAAAACAGAAGGTCAAAAGCTAGCGGTCGTAAACTGAAATTAGTGACCTTTTTGTGATATGTAAAAGGTCGTTGGTTCCACGACCAAATTTTTGGTCACTAGCAACCTCCCCAGACCACGTAGGCATCCAGCGTGGCAAGCTGATGTGGCACAAGAATCAGCCCGATCCGATTCGGTGTTTTACATGGGCCGAGCCCAAAAATTCAGCCTATTTGTTTTTTTTCTCATATTAATTTTCGTCAGGTAGATGGGCCAAGCCCAACAATTAAGCCTTCTCATTTTTGGGCCATGGCCTTTTCGGCTAGACAGTTTTATTTTTCTTTTTTCAAAAAAATTCCTCTAGTTAGATGGGTCCCACTGGTCAAGTTCTACTAAGTGGGCCCCTTTTGTCAATGCTTTTTCTTCTGATTTTTATTTGACAGTAAATAAATAATCAATACTTAAATCAACAGACATAAAACATAATAAATACTTCAAGTAACAGCAACTAGAATCAATCTGTATACAGTGACAATCAATGTTACAATCTCTACAAATATTGGGATCCTGCTCCAGTCATCGCACGGGTACAAATTCTACTAGTGTAATAACACATATAAAAGTAGAATCACTGTTAAACATATGGAGTGACAATCGGTACAAACTGGACCCCTGCTCCAATCATATGAAACATATGCACGACTCAATGGGTGACCATACTTGACTAGGCCATGACCTTCATTACACTGGACTAACAGAATGACAATATGAACTATCATCATGCCTTCCGCGGTCGCCCTGTTACATGAACCAGAAGAGAAGAATCAAAAAATTTGGGGCCAATATATTATGAACAAACCAATCAAAAAACAAACAAGTTCTTTAGAATGATAAGAAAAATTCAGCTAGTACAATGCTTTCATTCTCCAGCAAGTTAAAATGAGATAATCATTCATACAAGAAAGGTGACGAAAGAAAATAGAGAATTTTACTCATAGCATGCAAAGTATCAATATTCTGATAAACATATACAAGTGTAAATGTCAACTATCTTATGCCCAAATGAATGACTGCTTGTGGAAGAAATATGTTAAACCAGGTTAGTTGTAATGGAGAGGGGCTGACTTACATTGGCCGTAGTGGTCGATTGTGGCCTGAACAAATCTATTGTAGTCATTGGGGTCTGTGACATCCCCGGGGAGAATGATCACATTTGGCACGCCGAGCTCGAAGGCGCGGTCGGCGACCTGCCACAGGCTCCACTCCCTCCTTGCTACCAGGGCAAGGCATGCCCCCTTTGCGGCGTACTGGTAAGCCAGTTGCTGCATGCAGAAGAGAAGATCCCAAGTTGTTTGGAGTTAACAACGAAAGTATTGTATAATGTTTAAAACATGTATATTCAATATGGCAAGTAGAAAAGCAAAGTTCTAGTAGAGTAGCATAAGAAGCAGACGAATTCTGATTCTGTAACAGGAGGAAACGTAGTTGTCCTGTGCAACAAGAGGAATTCTGATTCTGTAACAAGAGGTAGAATTAGCATCACTAGCTCTGTTGTTGTTGTTTGCATATTACATAAGTAGTTGTCTGCCTAAGAAAATAGAGAGGCATATGCAGCAAGAACACGCAATGTGATGACACTATGAGTGCACTATAACTTTGGAAGTAAAAATAACATAAATTCATTTGGGCTGATTTGTACACAAGCAAGAAAAACTTCTTACAAATTAATTCATGGAAGCGTATCATCCTTTTAGTCCCTCACCCATATCTCCTAGTAGGATTACATAATGCCTAGTGAGTGATCTAGCAATGTACTGTACAAGAGAGTATATATGTGTATGGATTCCTGCAGCCAGCTTCTATCAGTAACAGGCATGTATATATTGAAGTAAACGTAACAGAGAGTATCTTTGGAAACATTCAAAATATATTCAATGTTGGAGCTGCATCTTATAACTCAAGGAGCCACATGAAATCCATTGAAGGACTTTACTGTGACAATTCACTTGTATAGTCCTGCCTCATGTGCATAATGTCGTTGCAAACAATTTAGATAGTGTACATATATATATATAGAAAGAAGCGCTTGATCAACAAGCTGCTGTAATAGTGTATATATATAGATAGTGTATATATATAGATAGATAGTGCACCAATATTTTTTTAGAAGGTAACTGAACTTCTGTGCACACATTTAGATAGAAAGAAGCGCTTCATCAACAAGTTGTTGTAATAGTGTATATATATACATGCTAACAACATGAATGTTCCATCAGGCCATGCTCAACTACTCTAAACCATTACTTGCTTTGCAAGAAAATAATAGAAAAAGTAATCAGGAGATGACACAATGAACAAGTGAAGGCTTTAAATATCTCCCTCTCAAAGAATCAAGTCAATGAAGACATGCAGTACAATGAGGAGCAGCCTTGCATCATCGTTTGCTCAGATCGACACTGGAAAGTGTGCTGCTATACCATGATCAGAACCCGCACGACACAGCCTCTCTGTCCCCCACCTCAACTCGCCCATGTCGCTACTGCAGTTGGATGTAAGTGTGTAAATACAAAATACTTTGCATAATGTATCTAGACTATAGAATCTTGCAGCTAGTAGTGCATGAATTCAACTCAATATTATAATAAACATCCGCTGGAAGTTGTCAAATAAATTCATTCGCTGCTAATTGCCAAAGCAAGTGTTGTAGATAGGATGGTGGTGTCATCCACAATAAGATAATATTGCTCCTACTGAAATACCATTCATTTAGTATGAAAATAACAAGCTTAGCTAAATATAACATTTCATTGAGCACAAGCTTGACTTGTATGACCAACAATTTACTGATGAAAATCATCAATCAGGAACTAAATGACAACTTAAGAAGAAAAACAGCAGGCATCAAAGTCTCAGGCGCATACGGTGGATGCAATGATCAGCAGCGTTTTAACAAGGTGGGATGTGAAACTAGCCAATGACAGCATACTAATTGCGACTGACAGATACAATCGGTGGTTTTGGGGGGTTTAACCTGTGGATTCTCGCAAAGCCATATAAAATATTCTAGTAAGATATCTCTCGCTGGAAAAGTTTCTATGCATAAACGAACATGCAACCTTCATTTCTTTCCATTGTTTTTATTCCTCTATTTTGCCACTAGCTGCTAATCACGTTCCTCTACTTTTTTTCTTTCCTCTATTTTACAAGGCTCTATTCCGAACAGGCCCTAACCAATGTTTTGAGTGGCATGACATGACAAGCTGTAGAAATCCAGGCCATGGACAGGAGAGGAATGAGGTTGTCTTACAGATTGAAGCACAACCTCCCGGCAGACCAGCTCCTCGGACCTGACGCAGCCGACCACCTCGACGCATCCTGAGCAATAATCGGCAATGGCATAAGCAAGCTGGGAGAAACAATGGCGGCGGCGGTAACTAGCAAGGAAGACGATGGATATGGACCGAGGAGGCAGGAGACGGGGTAGTTCTGGGGGAAGTCGATGTGGTGGACCCCGTCGATGGCGTAGATCTCACGGTAGAAGTCCTCCATGGCGGCGACGGTGTTGGGGTCGGGCACCTTGGAGGCGGCGTGGATCCAGAGGCGGCCGATGACCGGCAACGGCCAGGAGCGGCCCTCCACGCGCTTGGTGCCGTGCACTAGCAGCGACGCCCACGGCTGGTGCATCGTCAGGCAGGGGTTCCGCAGCCCCCCACCGCCTCCCCCCGAGTGCCCTCCGTGCATCGCCGCTCGTGGTGGTCCGGAGAGGAGAGGAGAGGAGAGGGTGGCGATGGCCGGAATCGAATCGGGGTTGGATTGGAGCAGCGGCGGCGCTGGAACGACGAGGAGGGACTTGGCATCGGGGTGGCGCGCTGCAAGGTCGGGAGATGCGGGGAGGGGAGGGAGGGACGTGGTCGGCGGCGGTGGGTGAGGAGGACGGCGAGGTCGGCGATGGGTGGGAGAGGACGGCGAGATCGGGAGTGGCGCGGGTACGGGGAGGATGTGGCGGCGGCGGGGAGATTGGGAGCAGGGAGAGGGGTGCGATGGGGGGATCTGATCTAGGGTTTGGGCTGCGAGGGGTATCACTTTTTTTTCTCTTTTCAGTAGATGAATGGATGGATGGATGTGGGATGGAGATATGGATGGATGGATGGATGGGCGCCATGTCATCGATCTGTGGGAAGAGTTTTGATTGGTTTGGAAAATCAATGATTTAAAATAGCTTTCGAGTACTAAAAATAGAGGGATTTATGAAGTAGCTATCAAAACTATTTTGCAAAAGGGTATCACACAATTTTTCACTCAAGTTAGACCACATTTTATGGATGAGCACAAATTCGTATGCATTTCTGATCTTTCTATCGATTTTTAATTATTTCTCGAGTGCCCAAAATGAGGTTTTTTGTGAAGGAACTACCAAATAAATGTTGTAAAAATGGACCAAATCATTTTTCTAAAAGACTAGGCCATGTTTAATGCACAATTGACACAATGGTTGGGTGTCAAAAGCTTTGATCCACCTCTGGTGAAAAAGACAAATTTCCGCCGATTGAGGAGGAAGCGGGTCAAATTTGAACTATAGCTGCCTCATAGTTTGCTCTTTATTTTTTACAAAAATCATTTCTAGGTACATAACTATCTATTTAATTAGAAAAATGTCAAAAGGTTTCCAAGATTCAACAACTAGCTAGGAACGGTCAAGCCCGCCATTTTGCCCGCATTTTGAAACGGGCATAAAAAATTCAAAAAAAATCAAAAAATTGGGAAACCTTTGCATTGTGTCATCATATGTGACCAAGTTTCCAGGAAAAATAATAAACTTGTAATACGGCAATTTTTTTAAAAAGGTGTTCACAGAAATGAGCTATCATGCATGAAGATTCATGACTTTTAAGCCAAATGATCAATCTTATGGCCACATTCATGGCATAGCTTGTTCAAATGATCTCATATTGTGCACAAGGGTGCATCTTAGAATTCCAAACAATGTTGCCTAAGGGAGTTTTCATTTTCTTTGCACGGAAAATTCATTTTCCATTTTCCGAGTGCCCGAATTGAGTTCTTTTTGTGAAGGACCTACCATATATTTGTTGCAAAATTGGACCAAATCATTTTTCTAAAATACTAGGCCATATTTGATTCACAATTGACCAAATTGTTGGGTGTCAAAAGTTTTGATCCACCTCTGGTGAAAAAGACAAATTCTCACCGATTCAATAGGAAGCGGGTCAAATTTGAACTACAGCTGCCTCATAGTTTGCTCTTTATTTTTTGAAAAAATCATTTCTAGGTACATAATTATATATTTAATCAGAGAAACACCAAAAAATCCAAGATTCAACCACTAGCTAGGAACGTTCATGCCTGCCGTTTTGACCGCATTTTGAAATGGGCATAAAAAATTCAAAAAAATCAAAAAATTGGGAAACCTTCGCATTGTGTCATTATATGTGACCAAGTTTCCAGGAAAAATAATAAACTTGTAATACGACAATTATTTTAGAAAAGTGTTCTCAGAAATTAGCTATCACGCGTGAAGATTTAGGGTTTTCAAGCCAAATGATCAATCTTATGGCCACATTCATGGCATAGTTTGCTAAAATGATCTCATATTGTGCACAAGGGTGCATCTTGGAATTCCAAACAATGTTGCCTAAGGGAGTTTTCATTTTCTTTGGACGGAAAATTCATTTTCATTTTCCGAGTGCCCGAAATGAGTTTTTTTTGTGAAGGACTTACCATATATTTCGTGCAAAATTGAACCAAATCATTTTTATAAAATACTAGGCTATATTTAATGCACAACTGACAAAATGGTTGGGTGTCAAAAGTTTTGATCCACCTCTGTGAAAAAGACAAATTCCCGCCGATTCAGTAGGAAGCGGGTCAAATTTGAACTGCAGCTGTCTTATTGTTTGCTCTTTATTTTTTCAAAAAATTATTTCTAGTTACATAAGTATCTATTTAAGCATAAATACATGGTTTGGTGGTGACACGTCGAGGTTTGGATGGTGGCCCAGGGCCCCAACTCCAAAGCGCGTGAACTCGCATGCCTGGTGCGTGGTCACCGCGTGCCCTTGGCGTTGACATGCGTTCTGGGAGGCCTAGGCATGTCTAGTGGGTTGGGCACTCCCCAAGTAGGTGCTACGAAGAAAATTACAATAGAAGAATCTAACGAGGAGACCGACCTACGCTCAAAGATGAATTAGCAGCCAAGTGTTTGATTGGCAGTACGGGAAATTCACATGGCCAATGGGCGTGAGTTTTGGTTGAGGATGATCATCTACTAATAAGAATGTCTTCAAAAAATTTCAGATCAAAAGGAGGATCCTAGGTGGTACTTGCTTTGCAAAGTACCACACTGGACAGAAATATGAATGTTGAAGCTGGGCTCAAAATAATGAATGGATTGAGCTTAAATTTGGTGGAGGATGGTTATTTGGGCATTGGAAAGCACCGTAGAAAATTGATACCATTTGGACATGCCAAACTGGTACTTCCTTCACAATGCTCTTCTATGGACAGAAATTTGGGAAAACTAGTGAGAGAATTTGGATGAATGAAATGAGCTCAAATTTGGTGAAGGTAAGTTACATAGGTATGGTCATGCCTTGGTAGATTTTCAGATCATTTGGGTAAGCCTAGCTAGTACTTACTTCACAAAGCTTCTCTCAAGGTAGAAACTTTGGAAATTTCCTGAGAAAGATTTACTAGGAAAATGGAGTTGAATATTATCTTGTGGAGATGATTTGGGTATGGAAGAGTGCCCAAAGAGTTTGAGGGTAATAGGAGGGGTCTAGACAACACTTGCTTTGCAACGTGCCAATCTGGCCATAAAATATAAAGTGAACCTGGGCTCACATAGATTATTTGACTGAGCTGCAATTTGGAGGAGGGTGATAATTTGGGTATATGAAGGAACTGTATAAATTTTATGTCATTTGGATATATAAAAAAGGTACTTCCTTCACAATGCTTCTAGGTGGATAAAAACTTTGGAAATGTGTCGAGGAAGATTTGCTAGGCAAATGGAGCTGAATTTTGTCATGAGCCAATGATTTGGATAGGAAAGGGTGCCCAACAATTTCGAGGGCAATCAAGGATATATAAATAGCACTTCCTTCACAAAGAGATGTTGTGAACAGAATAGGAAAATAAATATTGTTGAATTGTTTTGAACTAGGCAAGGAAGGATTTTTACATATTTGACGAAGATATGACCCAAAGAATTTATGAGATTTTTTGGGGAATTTTGGGAATGACGGAAATATAGGTTGCTTCACGACCTAGGGAAAAAATTGACACATGGACATGACACATAGGCAAAACTAATGAGGTGGCGCCTAGTCATAGCAATAAGTACTAATGCATCCACGTTCACAACCTCATGACCATTTATATTGGTCGTAATCAGGTAGAAATAAGGTCATGGACCACTCTTGTCTGCTTTGTGACCATTTGGTGTAAGGCAATTCAGGGTTTGAGCCCTTCCAAGCGAAATGGCCGTGGATTTACGACCAATTCAGCTAGGGTCACTAACAGAAGGTCACTAATTGACATATTTCTTGTAGTGCAACTTCATCCTCAACATCTCGGCGTTTATCATCGTGTGCGAGGCCTTCCTCCGCATTAGGCCCCACTTCGGCATGTGGCTGAAAACCTTCAATGTCAAACCAAAGGTGGTGGTCGGCCAGCAAGCAGAGTGCGGAGGCGCCATGGTGGGCAAAATGCTTAACATCACCTAGCTTGAGGGCACCTATGTGGATACCATAAAGGGGTGGCAATCGGGGTGGTTCTACATCACTGAGCCGCGCGACACTAACTGGGTGGCGGCCCCCAAATTTTGATCCGGAATCCCCACGCGGCTCACCTCTTGGAAAAGAGAAGGGCCTGTCCTGGGGTTCTTCGGTAGAGCTGACCGGACTCCAGACCTGCATCAGGAACATGATGAGCAAGAAAATCAAGCTCGTCAACGTGGTCCAGGTCATGCTTTTCCGCCGGATCCTCCCTTGCCAACAACGAGCGTTCAATTTGTGGGAGTTCGACCCAGCCAAGCACCAGACGCTGCGAGAGCTCTATGACACGATGCACGAGGACATCTGGAGGGTGCTGTTCAAGGGCGCCGAGGTACCTCCTTCGCTCACCGAGGACCATGGACTCAGCGCAAAGAGCCGCGCCAATCCGGTAAGTTTTTATATTTCACAGGGTATTTATTTACCCCGGTTTAAATCATGTGTGGGATCTATGCTTCCATGTCATTAACATGACTGGATAAAGATAGCGGAGCAGCTCGATTGCCCAGCCCCGCTGCCTGAGGATCCAGCAAATGCTCTCCTACGGAGATGCTGGTTCCGGCACCTTACGAGGTGCCGGTGAAGAAGACCAAGAAGAAGGCCGCGGGGACCCGAAAGGGTCTCCGGCGCAAGGTTGTATCGGACTCATCGTCCGATGACTCCGACGCGCACTCCTCCCACGAAAACAAGGAGGAGGAGGAGGAGGAAAGTTCTCCCCCCCCCAGCCGGGGGAGACAAGAAAAGGAAGGCCAACCCAACCGGGGAGGCCGAAGGGTCCAAGAAGGGAAGGACCCTCCATCCGGACTGCTCCACGATGGCCGCCCACAGCGACGACGAGTGGTTCCCCAGGGACAAGCCCCTGGTGAAGTCATAAGTATCCGGATACCATAGTAATTCATGGTATGTTTTAATACACTGCTTCTTCTTATGCCGAATATGATTATGCAGCCCGTCACGAGCCCGTATCGACGTATCGTAGGACGGTTCTTTGGACTCATTGGATAGGAACAACGATTCACTTCCGACTGCCTCCACCCCTTGCCCTGCGGACAACGTCAAGGTGTTGTCTCAACAGGCACCGGGCCAAGGGGAGGTAGTCCTGGGGGTGCCTCGAGGTGACCTTCTGGACCCAGGGCACAAAGGGAGCAAAATCCCCACGAGCTCCAAGTTCGACCCCCAGCCGAATACTGCCCCGGAACCTCCGGTGGTTCCGGACTTCGGCGGGCGATCCCCCGTTAAGGGGGGCAAGCCTCCTGTGCCGGTGTCCTCTGTCCATCCAGAGGCACCGGACAACCTGCTGGAAGCGCTCCGCGGCGCTTCCATCGATGAAGAGCACCGCACTATCATGAGTGCGGTGATTGAGAAAGTACAGTCCGCCAAAAACGGACTGACCGAAACTTGTGCCAGCCTCCTAACAGGCTTTGAGGTAAGCAATGAAAATATAGGAAAATTATTACCCTATAGACAGTAGCCCTGATGCTCTGTTTGGCATTCACGAAGAAAGGCCGAATAGAGGATCAAATGATAACTCAAGAGTCTAATTAGAATATGTCTATGTGTATGTGCAGGCTTCACTGCTAGCCGCTGCTGCACGTACTGCGGAGGTGTCTACACTGAAGCAGGACCTAGACTGGTCCGAGGACGAGCTCGGCCCTACCAAGAGGCAGCTCGAGGAGAGCAAAGGTAAACAATACTTTTGTCTATATATTAAAAAGAAGTTCGGGTGTAAAGTAATAGGATCATTATGGATTTGCTAGGGGCCACGACCGAGGTGGCGACCCTGAAGAAGGTGCTGTCCGAGGCCAAAGACAAAGCGGCCAAGGAGCGCATTGAGCGGGAGAAGCAAGAAGCCCGAGTAGGCGAGGTGCAGCAAGACCTCGAGGCTCTCGCCAAAAAGCACGAGTCCTTGGAGCTTGACTCTAAGATGTGAGAGTCCGAGCTCGCGCAGGCACTTGAAGGCGCCCGGAGCGCCAAGGCTAAAGCCCACAAGGCCCTCCAAGAGATTGATGCGGTGAAGAAGATAGCAGTGGGTAAGGCATTCATTATGCAAAGTAAGCGTGTGGAGGAAACTTTCCTTTTACTTACACGAGTTCGGAGCTTTCCAGGGGCGTTCGCAGATCTTCCCCGCAGTGTACTGGATGCCGCGAAGTTTTACCGAGCTCATGAGGGGAGCTCGACGGAGAAGTTGTTCTGGTCTCAGTATACTGGGACCGAACACCCCATGCCCTTGAGCGACTAGCTGAAGCAATTGGTCGAGATTCACAAGGCGGCCGAACAGGCCATGAAGGGCCTTATAGTCCGGATGTGGCCTGGTGATCCCCTGCCCGGCAGCTACTTCGGTCTGGTGAGGCGGCTTGTGGATGCCTACCCACGGCTTGAAATTATAAAGCGGTTTGCCTGCATCGAGTGTGTGCGCAGGGCTTTTGCCCGGGCGAATTAAGGTGCACTGGTCGAAGCTGGACGCCGTGAAGCTGGTGAAGGAGGGGCCGCCGGAGGGCAAGGAGCATCGCTGCCTCGAAATGTACTATGAGAGTGTCCTGAAGGGTTCCCGCCTTGTGGCGGATGAATGTGCCAAGGATGTAATTTTTGAATGAACATGCTCATGTGATCCTGTAATATGAAACG